>NC_089806.1:6073959-6373959 GCF_029633855.1 Hoplias malabaricus
ACCTGTACACTTAGAGCCCCACCCGCCTTCACCATAACAGACGCCTCCCTGTACAAAAGATTTATCCAAGAAATGAACCCATCCCCGCATCCAAACGCTGCTAGAGTTTTAAAGAGATATCTGTGATCCACTCTGTCAAAGGCCTTTTCCTGGTCTATAGACAAAATCCCCAGACTCTCATCATTCATTAAACTACAATCAATTACATCTCTCAGTAAAAACAAATTGTCCATAATCGTCCTGTCAGGCACACAGTACGTTTGGTCTTTGTAAATCACAGAGTCCAAATAACATTTTAGTCTGTTAGCCAAGCACTTAGACAGTATTTTGTAGTCCAGGCACAGTAGAGAAACAGGTCTCCAGTTTTTTAAAAGCCCAAGATCACCGTTCTTGGGAAGAAGGGACAACATGGCTCTCCGGCAGCTGGTGGGGAGTAGACCAGTCTGTAGACATTCCTGGATCACTTCATAAAAGTCCTGCCCCAAACATATCCAGAAACATTGATAGAACTCAGCAGGTAATCCATCCACTCCGGGGGAACGTCCCGCAGACAGCTGCTTCACTGCCGCAGTAAGTTCCTCAAAGAAAATATTGGTGTCCAGCTTCCCCCTTTGCTCAGGACTTAACTGCAGAAGGTCTTGGAGAAGATCCTCTGTACTGACCACGTCACAGTCTTTGGCCTCGTAAAGCTCAGAATAAAACTCCACAGTCATGTTCCTCATCTCGGCGGGATCAAACGTCACTGTTCCGTCGATGCGCCTTAAAAAGACCATCTGCTTTTGTTGAACTGTCCTTCTTTCCAAATTAAAAAAATAAGCACTTGGAGCGTCTATATCTTTAATGGAACTGATCCTCGCACGTATTAAGGCACCTTTAACCTGGTCTTGCAGGTAAGAGCCCAGTTCTTGTTTTTTTTCTGCCAGCTGTCTTTGGAAGTTCACACCATTATCCTGAGACATCAGTCTCTCCAGACTCTCAATGTCCTTATGCAGTTTCTTCACAGCCATGCGGACAGACGATGCAGCATGAGCAGAATAACACTGACAAAAATTTCTTATCTGTGCTTTCCCTACATCCCACCACTGCCTTAAATTTTCAAAACAACATTTCTGGGCTTTCCACTCGTCCCAAAACAATAAAAACTTCCCACAAAAAACTCTATCTTGCAATAATTTAACATTAAAATGCCAATAATACTGTGCACGGAATGTGGACGCCCTACTAATCTCTACAGTGACCATGTGATGATCCGAGAACCCCACAGGAAACACCCCAGCCCTCACCACTCTGTTATTAAAACATTTACTCACATAGATCCTGTCCAATCGAGCTCCACACATTCTAGATTCCCTCACTTTTAACCATGTGTACTGCCTCACGCCTTCATTCTTCTCCCTCCACACATCCACCAGCTCACATTTACTAATCAAGTCAGTAAGAAGTTCACTAGAGGCTTTATGAGGTTCTACTCCATTCCTGTCTATTGTGAACTGCGTAGTGCAGTTCCAGTCCCCTCCCATTACCACACACGTACCAGCCTCATCATAACCTGAAAGTGCATCCAGTAACTTAGAAAAAAACTCCAGCCGTTCAGAACCTTTATTCGGTGAATAGGCATTCACAAACAAAAATGTGACCCCCTCAATTTCTGCTTTGATTAAAAGCATTCTGCCTTTCACCACCTCTGTACTCGATAAAACATTTACAGCCAATGATTCAGAGAACAGAATAGACACCCCTGCACTCATATTAGTTCCATGGCTAAGTACATAATGTCCCTTCCACCACAAACCCCAATCAATTTCATTATCACTAGTCGAATGTGTCTCCTGTAAAAACATTACATTAATCTTTCTAACACTAATCATCTCAGAGAGCACCCCCAACTTATTCCTGTCCCTACCACCGTTCATGTTTAAAGAACCCACCCTGAGCAGCTCCATAAAGAGAAAGATAAAGGGGGACAGGCCTAGTAAGAGCACCAAAAGCAAAGGATACACCCCGTGCAGTGTGTTCCTAATCATTTTTTCTTGGAGCTAGGACCTTTGCCTCTCCGTATTCTCGTTAAAATCTTTTTCAGTCGAAACCTCTTTTTTTCACTGAGAACGTCATACCCTACAGCCCTCTGAATACGTACGACTGAAGTGACAAACTTCTCTACATCCGGGAAAAAATCCTTGACTTCTACCGCTCTACCAAACATCTCATCCAAAAATACATTAATCTCCTGAAGGGAATAAAGATCAGACTGAGACCCTAGGTCAGAAACACCAGAAAACACAGAGCAGGCATCCTCCTCCCCTACCGCCTCTCTATCAGCAACCACCTCTACTGCAGGAGGCACCACTGTGGCCTCCTCCATCACAGATTCCTGTTCTACCCTCACCTCTATCTCTGAAACCTCTTCCTGCACAGGTTCCAGTTCTACCCTCCCCTTTTCTTCACCCTCATCCATCCCCGTAACCTCCTCCTGCACCGGTTCCTTTCCTACCCTCACCCCCATCCCTATTATCTTCTTTTGCACAGGTTCCCGCTCTACCCTCCCCTGTTCCTTACCTTCATCCATCCCCGTAACCTCCTCCTGCACCGGTTCCTTTCCCACCCTCACCCTCTTCCTTGTTATCTTCTCTTGCACAGGTTCCCGCTCTACCCTCCCCTGTTCCTCACCTTCATCCATCCCTGTAACCTCCTCCCGCACTGGTTCCTTTCCCACCCTCACCTTCGTCCTTGTTATCTTCTCTTGCACAGGTTCCCGCTCTACCCTCCCCTGTTCCTCACCTTCATCCATCCCTGAGGTTTCCCTCTGTGCACTAGTCCCAGGCTCCTGAGACCCGTTCATTATTAACACTGTCTCAGTGTCACTGTTCTGGCCATTCGTCTCTCCAGGCTGCTCACCACCAGCCCCCATAGAACTATCTCTATTATCCCAGCCTTCCCTCTGCTCACCAGGGCCTCGTTCACTACCCTCCCCTGACGGAGCTGTACTCGGGCCCGCCTTCTCATCTCCACCAACCTTGTGTGGGCACGTTTGTCTTTTATGTCCGATATCCCCACACTCAAAACATTTCAGACTCCCCGTGGCAGCGTAAGCCATATACGACCTGCCCTCGTGCCAAACTCTAAACGAAACATCCAACGTCGGTACGTTCAAAAACATAAACACCTGCCTACGGAACGACAGAACGTGTTTAAGAGACTCAATTTTACACCCGAGCGGAACCATCCTAAACCCACTTGCTATTTTACCAAACCGGGAGAGCTCGCGCTCAATAACCGCATTCGGAATAAACGGCGGGATATTAGAAACCGTGACTTTCACCGACATCGCAACAACCGGCGTCACCGCAAGAAACACTCCACTCACCCACACTCCACTTTCCACCAGTCGATTCACAAAACCCTGATTCACCAGGAAAACCACCACCGCTCGGTTCATCTTCGACGCCAAAACAATGTTCTCATCACCGATCAGCACCCCCACCCCCACCAGAACCTCCACCACTGAGGTTCCGGGTCCCGGCTCGCACCTGATCCCGCGACGGAGCGACTGAGACGGCGTACTCTCGCCTGGGAGAGACGCCATCTCCACACACCGCCGCGAAATCCGCAGCCAAACCCCCAAACAACCTCACTACCTCACCACAGTAAATTTAAACAAATTTAATCACTATAAACTCTATCGTGAAAGAAAATCAAAGATAGATTACAGCCCAGAAACGCTCTCACCACGCGCCTCTACCTCTACCTCCACCTCAGAGAGAGAGAGAGAGAGAGAGAGAGAGAGAGAGAGACAGACAGAGAGAGAGAGAGAGACAGAGAGAGAGAGAGACAGAGAGAGAGACAGACAGAGAGAGAGAGAGACAGAGACAGAGAGGGTCCACCTGAGGGTCTTCTCCATGGGAAACAGGCTGGAGGCAGTGATTAATAGTAATTAGACTCAGAGCAGTGCAGTGAGATGTGAGAGAGGGGAGTGTAATTATAGAAGCTCAGGACTGCAGATAAAAAGTATAGAAAAATGTAAGTGCTATGAACGCAGCAGTGAGATTATTTATGTGTGTGTGTGTGTGTGTGTGTGTGTGATAAAGCATTTTTCCTGGCCTCACTGAGGCACTGTAGCACAAATTCCCCTCGCGGGAGTCGACAGTGGTGGCGGTTTGGTACGAAATGACCACAACCCGGCACTGATCTGCGGCCCCTGGGTTAGGAACCTCTGCTGTAGAGAGGCAGGTTGTCGCCTGCGCTGTGACGAGCCCTGTGTTATCAGAATGAATATAATAGACCATTACACTCATTTAAACCCAAATTGTTTTACACTACGCTGGCTTGCTGAGTACTCACCCACACCACGCTCTATAATTAGCTCCTCATTACTCTCTCGGCACTGTACTAATGACATTCTGAGTGAGTGGAATCAATGACTATTTACACACTCCTATGGAATAGCGAGAGAGAGTTAGAGCCTCAGATGTCTGTGTTTATAGCCACTGTTAGGACCTATAGATCAGGGCGAGTTCAGGAGGACAGCACCTATAATGTCACGACCGACCGCCTCCTGCTGATGTCCTGGTGTGAAGAATATCTCAGGAATCCCTCTCGTCAGTCTGTCGTCAGACAGTATGTTTTTAAAGTTGATGGTGGACGCAGGGGAAAAGGATTAACAGTGAGTAAATCAGCTGGACAAACACTTAGGATGTCAGGAAAGGGTTAACTTGATGAGACAGACCTATCAGATTGATCCACATCAGTTGCACTTGAATTCAGTCAAACAAATGTTCCTTTAAATGATAATGAGCCGCTCTCTGTTCACCCCGACCCCGAGCGCACAGCAGTGAGGAGCGAGGAGCAGCTCTGGTTTTTAGCCGTTTTCACTCTGTTCTCTTTCTTCTCCGTGTTTACTCAGTGCTCTTATTTCTCCGCGCTCGTTGTGTCTGTTTCGCTGCGTTTAACATCGTCTTTGCGCTCTCACATAAACACGGGTCCAGCGCTGTGATTGGACAGACTCAGACGAGGGGGCGGGGCCATTCTAAAGTCTCTGCACTTGACGTCTTTTACCATCTCCTCGCTTCTACATCAGGAGACGAAGTGTGAGACAGAGCTCTTCTCAGGTTTTCTACGATGTTCCTTCATGAGTTTAATGAAGCTTGGGCACAGACGCAGCAAGGTAACGTTGATCAAAGTTTCCCCTGAATCATTTAACAGGCCGTTTCATCAACAGTGATGCATTATCCATGCGGAGCTGGAGCGCTTAACGGGGTCAGGACCCGAATCTCATTCCAAAAGAAACTCCTTAATGTTCATTAATAATAATGAAAATATGAATAAGTCGCGCAATAAAAATAAGGCGGCGCTGATCCCCCGGTCTCACACCATGGCTGCGGTGGGAGAGATGTGTTTGGGAAATGCGTGGCAGGAAAAATAGAGCTGGGAGACACTTTCTAATAATCTGAATATTGCAGGAATGCTTTTGTGCCATAACTCACTGCCTCCACTGAGAGACCCAGCGCTGTATTACTCCTCCTCACCGCTAATGTAATATTACATTCTCAAAATGTGATTACCTTCACTCTTCTGCTTCACTGCTGCATTTCTTCTGTGCGACAGGGTGCAGAAAAAGACATCTACGTTTTTATTTTTTGTGCCTCACTCCCTAACCACTGTTTAACCAGCGCACTTGTGGTCTGAGACACTGCTGCAGATCGCACTAATGCACTGTAGGGAATCACGAGATGCAGAATCATCTGACCCTCCCAAACCTCACACACTCTGCGTCTATAATTAACACGAGATGGCACACTTCTGTGGCGGGGCACGGTGGCGCGGCAGGTAGGTGTCGCAGTCACGCAGTTCTAGGAACCTGGAGGTTGTGGGTTTGAGTGTGGTGAGTTCTCTCTGTGTCTGTGTGGGTTTCCTCCGGGTGACTGTCTGTGAGGAGTGTGGTGTGTTCTCCCTGTGTCTGCGTGGGTTTCCTCCGGGTGACTGTCTGTGAGGAGTGTGGTGTGTTCTCCCCGTGTCTGTGTGGGTTTCCTCCGGGTGACTGTCTGTGAGGAGTGTGGTGTGTTCTCTCTGTGTCTGCGTGGGTTTCCTCCGGATGACTGTCTGTGAGGAGTGGGGTGTGTTCTCTCTGTGTCCGCGTGGGTTTCCTCCGGGTGACTGTCTGTGAGGAGTGTGGTGTGTTCTCCCCGTTTCTGCGTGGGTTTCCTCCGGGTGACTGTCTGTGAGGAGTGTGGTGTGTTCTCTCTGTGTCTGCGTGGGTTTCCTCCGGATGACTGTCTGTGAGGAGTGGGGTGTGTTCTCTCTGTGTCCGCGTGGGTTTCCTCCGGGTGACAGTCTGTGAGGAGTGTGGTGTGTTCTCCCCGTTTCTGCGTGGGTTTCCTCCGGGTGACTGTCTGTGAGGAGTGTGGTGTGTTCTCTCTGTGTCTGCGTGGGTTTCCTCCGGGTGACTGTCTGTGAGGAGTGTGGTGTGTTCTCTCTGTGTTTGCGTGGGTTTCCTCCGGGTGCTCCGGTTTCCTCCCACAGTCCAAAAACACATGTTGGTAGGTGGATTGGTGACTCAAAGTGTCCGTAGGTGTGAATGTGTGTGTGTATGTGTTGCCTGTGAAGAACTGGCGCCCCCTCCAGGGTGTATTCCCGCCTTGTGCCCAATGATTCCAGGTAGACTCTGGACCCACCGTGACCCTGAACTGGATAAGGGTTACAGACAATGAATGAGATAACACTTCTGTGGCCGCTGCTGAAGTCACTGTGGTTTTGTAGCAGGTCACTGAGGGTCAGTCAGCCGGGGTTAAAGGGAACAACTACGATGGCGGGGAACTGCAGTTCTCTCTGGTTTGTTTACATTCAGAAGATCCATGTCTTTTAAGGTGGAATGGTGTGTTTGAGGAGAATAATGACTGATGTTTTTCACTGTGTGAATTACCACCGAAACTCATTTGTAACTCGAGTTGTTTAGTTTTGTCGCACCTTCATGCAGTGAGCGCTCTCCTGAATTTGGAGCCTTTTCCACCTTAAATGATCTGAAACACTGAAAATAAGTCAATGTTACTCACATACGGAGCAGGAAGAGAGAAACATCCTCAGCTCGGTTCATGCTTTTCGACATTGGGAGTTCTCTCCGTTGTCTAAATAGCTCTAGATGCCTTTTCACTGCTGTGAGCAGAGAGAGAGAGAGAGAGAGTGAGAAAGAGAGTGAGAGAGTGAGAGTGAGAGAGAGAGAGTGAGAGAGAGAGAGACAGAAAGAGAGAGAGAGCGAGAGAGAGAGAGAGAGAGAGAGAGAGAGAGAGAGAAAGAGAGAGTTTTAGGGGAGTGTCTTTGGCATTGGAATTTTTTTTTCCAAAACTAGCTTACACACTATTTTCTGAAAAAGCTTTAACTCACATGTGGCTGTGAAACCATGGATCCCAGCTGCTTCTTTACCCATTAACCTCTTTAACAGCTTTTTTTACATCAGTAGGATCAAGGCAGCCTTTACGATACGGGTCAAGGAACAGGCGCTAGGCCGATAGGATCAGTATCACTAGGAACTTTACAGCTTCATCAGATATTTCATTCCACCTTAAAAGTGTATAGAAAGTGGTGGAATGGTGGAATGGAAACCGTTGGTGATACATTCAGTGAAACGTGATTTCTGTAGTGTTCAGGCAATGTAATCACACAGTAAACACAGGAAAGTTATTGCGGACACATCCTGGCACAGTTTCATTGCCCCCTATAGGTTCATACAAGTAAGATTGCATCATACTGTGCCATACGAATGAACCGGGCAGTTATGTTTGTCTCAGAGGCTGGGTCCACATCCACACAGCAGAATGACAAAGTGGACAAAAAGAAATGAAAACACAAACCTCATGTAGAACATAATTTTTGGAGAATGACACAGAGAGTAACTGGAAAATAGAGGATCAATTGTGTAAATGATTGACAAAATGGGCTGTTGCCTCCATGTTTACTGGAGATAACACACACAGCCAGATTGGCCTGTCACGATAGCCATTTAACTGTGATCAATATACTGTCTCAGAAATAACTGAGATGAGTTATATACATGTCAATATAAGATCATTTTAAGCCACTGATATAATGCTAATATAAAAACATTAAAACAATGACACGTTTAAGGGCAAGTAATTAAGAATGATTTATATATTGGAACTGGAATATAAACCAATGTTTAAATATCATTCATTCATTCATTACCTGTAACCGCTTATCCAGTTCAGGGTCGCGGTGGGTCCAGACACAGGGAGAACACACTACACTCCTCACAGACAGTCACCCGGAGGAAACCCACACGGACACAGGGAGAACACACCACGCTCCTCACAGACAGTCACCCGGAGGAAACCCACACGGACACAGGGAGAACACACCACGCTCCTCACAGACAGTCACCCGGAGGAAACCCACGCAGACACAGGGAGAACACACCACGCTCCTCACAGACAGTCACCCGGAGGAAACCCACACGGACACAGGGAGAACACACCACGCTCCTCACAGACAGTCACCCGGAGGAAACCCACACGGACACAGGGAGAACACACCACGCTCCTCACAGACAGTCACCCGGAGGAAACCCACGCAGACACAGGGAGAACACACCACGCTCCTCACAGACAGTCACCCGGAGGAAACCCACGCAGACACAGAGAGAACACACCACACTCCTCACAGACAGTCAACCGGAGGAAACCCATGCAGACACAGGGAGAACACACCACACTCCTCACAGAAAGTCACCCGGAGGAAACCCACGCAGACACAGGGAGAACACACCACGCTCCTCACAGACAGTCACCCGGAGGAAACCCACACGGACACAGGGAGAACACACCACACTCCTCACAGACAGTCACCCGGAGGAAACCCACACAGACACAGGGAGAACACACCACACTCCTCACAAACAGTCAACTGGAGGAAACCCACGCAGACACAGGGAGAACACACCACACTCCTCACAGACAGTCACCCGGAGGAAACCCACGCAGACACAGAGAGAACACACCACACTCCTCACAGACAGTCACCCGGAGGAAACCCACGCAGACACAGGGAGAACACACCACACAGGTCCCTGGAGCTGTGTGACTGCGACACCTACCTGCTGCTCCACTGTGACGTTGTTTAAATATCATAAATAAATAAAACATAAACAAAATAAAACCAATGTTTTCAAACAAATCAACATAACAACCACAAACGAGAGAGCAGAGAAGCTACAATACTCTTCATACATCTGTAAACAAACACACCAGTAAACACAATGGGCAATACTGAGGTCAGCAGAAAGTATTGAAGAAATGTCCATAGACTGTAAGATAAATTCATGATGTAATTATTGTGACAGGTACTTTACAGGAGAAGGAAATAACCTTCTTAACTTTCAATGGAAGTCAATGTAAATAGATTTTATTCAGAGTAACTTTGGAGCATTTCTATTGGTTCATTCATCACTTAGTTTTCACACAGTGTGAAGGACAGTGGCTGTGTTCAAATGATGTAGTAAGTAGTTTTTAATTGTACAGCGATGCTATGTTCAAATGCAACACACGCCAGAGCGACTGGATGGAGCTGCATCACACCAGAGAACACAGTTCCACTGCTGCACAGCCCAGTGCCAGGGGTTTTAGCTCACTAGTCAACACTTGGCACACAGACCACTGTTGACGGTAATGCTCCTCTGACCACAGCTGGAGCTCCAAATACAAACAGAACAGAAGGCGGATAGTTGCTCAGTGGGGATTGGTCAGAATACTGAATGATGCAAAGAGTGGGATTAGTCTGAGTGGCCTAACCACAATGAAAATGAATGAAAAGCACAGCACCCCCTTGTGGTCAGTCTGGGTTTGGGCAGGTAGCAGTAGACCTCTACAAAGGCTTTAAGTTCAAGGTTGTTTAAGGTCGTCAGGTCCTGGAGGAGAGTTCTGACCACTGCTCTTCCCTGATGTTGTCAGAAGAGCTGTGTTGAGGTGAATGAACATGACAGGAAGCCCGCTCTCATTACGGCGCTCGCGGAATAGCCGTGGGCATCTCCAGCGTTGGTTTATTGAAATGTCACGCGGCTCAGAAGCTTTGTGAGACGTTGACGGCTCGTGGCGGCTCTGAAACCTAAACACGACAAACATTTCAATTAGTCCACGTTGGCTCCGGTGAACAGCGCCGTCCACAAAACTGAAAGCTTATGAAGCATTAGACACATTTCATTTTAAATTAAAACCCATCACAGCTGAACCTGCGTGGCTATTATTGTCCCACTGCACTTTCATTAAGAGCAGTCAATCTGCAGCACCATCCTTAAAGGAGCA
This sequence comes from Hoplias malabaricus, assembly GCF_029633855.1. Classification (NCBI taxonomy): domain Eukaryota; kingdom Metazoa; phylum Chordata; class Actinopteri; order Characiformes; family Erythrinidae; genus Hoplias; species Hoplias malabaricus. Next base: position 6,084,264 of record NC_089806.1, read on the forward strand.
TACTGTGAAAACTTCCCTTGTTGGGGATAAAATAAACCGTTGCACCATATGCTCCACATCCAACGTCAAGTGCAGAGACTTTACAATGGCCCCGCCCCCTCGTCTGAGTCTATCCAATCACAGCGAGAATGAAGAAGAAAGAGAACCAAGCGAAAACGGCTTCTGCTCCTCGCTCCTCACTGCTGTGCGCTCGGGGTCGGGGTGAACAGCGAGCGGCTCATTATCATTTAAAGGAACAGGTGCTGAAAGCGGGCGTTCTGAACAGGGGCTGTTTACACAGGGGGACATTTGCTTCTACAAATGTAATCATTCATTCATGGTGTGTAACTGCTTATCCAATTCAGGGTCGCGGTGGGTCCGTGTTCTCTGGGCGCAAGGCAGGAACACACCCTGGAGGGGGCGCCAGTGATGCCTAGAACCCTTTTACACTTTTAAACGATTCTACACTCATACAATTCATGGTTCCACGTGATATATATGAATGTTTAGAACATTTTAAAGATAATAATAATCCATCACAGCGGCACGGTGATGCAGCACGTAGTGTAGCTTTCCTGGGGTTGTGAGTTCAAGTGTCCGTAGGTGTGAGTGTGTGAGTGAATGTGTGAGTGTGTGTCGCCCTGTGAAGGACTGGTGCCCCCTCCAGGGTGTGTTCCCACTTTGCGGCCAATGATTCCGGGTAGGCTCCGGACACACTGCGAACCTGAACTGGATAAGGGCTGCAGACAACGATCTTCAGCTGCTTTACCCATGTAAATGTATTAGCAATATGGTTCTTTATGGCATCGCTATTAAGAGTGTACAGGCCGGAGGTGGTGGTGGTGTGATGGTCTGAGGAGCGTTTTCTTGGTCTGCGTTTGGACCGTGAGTCGTCCTATCACAGTCCTTGAATGGCGAGTGCTACAGGGGTTGGTTCGCTGACCATCTGCACCCATATCTTCAGGAGGTCTGTCCCGACAACATTGCGATTCAGCAGGACACACCCTGTGTAATTGGGCTCTGATCACTCCTCAGACCTGGGGCTGGTGCTGTGCCTCCTGTGTTGTGAGTGCTATCTCAGCTGCTGTTGTGTGCTGAGACAGACGCACAGACTCCAGCTGAATGGTTAATGACGCTGTTTGCGATTCAGGGCGAGTCTTACCACAGCACCTCGATCTAAATGATCCATATCAGAACGTCACTCAGCGCAAAGCCCAGTGAGGAAGACTGGGAAACAGCCCGTGGACCACGTGGTGTGTGAAAGGACTGAACATGGCCCTGACAAATGTCTTCCGTGCAGCATTAAATGGCTGTCCATCACTCAGCGCGTGTGTGTGGAGAGATTCGGATGGTGGCACAAGACATTTTCTCCGTTATAAGGCGGATAAAGTGGACATGAGCGTACACAAGCTTCTCCGCTGTCCATCACAGTGGGCTCTGTTTACACAAACACACACACGAGTGGTGGACGTATTTCAAACATGGAATGACTCATTGGCAGGTAGAACCGGCGTAAAGTGAGACAGGTGGATAGTGTTGAACACAAGTTTCCAAACACACGTCAGGACTTTTTGTCAGAGCCAACACTATCTCCTCGTGGTCATAACTCCAGAGGAATGCTGATGATCACTGTCCGACCAGGTTTCAGCTTTTTCCACTGATGCTTTGAGATGGTGCTCCAGTAATCCTCCTCCTCCTTGGTCCCAGTCCCTTTCCCAGCAAGATCCTGATGGTGGGTCTGGGGACTCCTGAGGGGTGTTGGCCCTGCTTCGATCCTTGGTGTTGTCTTCAGCCGTCTGAATCCAGATGTCCGTGAGAGTTGGTTGATGTGACAGATCTGGGCAGTTCTCCTTCATAAGATAAGGGGATTATTGGCTTAATATTGGGGTAATAGGTTGTTTTCAGTCACATGATTCACATGTGCGAATCCAAGATGGAAGGTCAGAGGTGGATAAAAACGGTATAAAAATATTTATTACACATCCAAATATGCGAAGAGAAAATCACAACATGTCGGAGGTGATGTTTATGTTATGGGAACAATTTCTAAGTGTAAGATTAGCTGCTATCGAGGCCGTTTAGGAACTGTCGTCTTCTCCAGAGTCCCTTTAACCCAAGAGCTCTAATGAAAGCTAACAGAAGAACTCGGACTATCGCACCGGTCAACCTCGGTATCAAGGTGTTCCATGATGTCATGTGGCACATAGGCTCTCATGGCTGAATGCCATCAAATCACAGATGTTCCAGTATCTCGTTTAAAGTGATATGCTTGATATCAGAAAAAAGTTTGGCTCTCCTCTGGGACAGGTGCTCTAGATGCATCCATAGATTGTGTGTGTGTGGGGGTGTGTGTGTGTGTGAATCTTAGCAACAGGCCACAGGTGTGTAGTAATGAGTGGGCGGAGCTAGAGCCAATCCCAATGGGAGAATCCATGAAGCGGTTTTCCCAGAGGCTAGTCCCCATGATATCAACAGTGTTTAAAATAACACAGTGTATTATAAACTGCACACTGCACCTGTACCATACGACAGGGTCACATGAGGTGGTTGCCAGGTGGGTATGTCCATGGATACGTCCTGTAATGACCCCATTGCATTTTGGGATGTAATGGAGCTGGATACAAACAGAAACTACACTCATGCGAAGCTAGACTTTAAGCTTCCAGAGCTGTTTGGGACCCCCTTGATATTCGGCTGGTGGTTTTAATGATATGGCTGATGAGTGGATATAGTGTAGATTACCTTATCATCTACTCCATTGGTCCTGGAAAGGCTCCAAAACAAGCACATGCTCACACACGTACACGTCTCTGACAGCGGGCCCAGTTTTTCCGACAGCTGTTTAAAAATCATCACTGTGTTTCTTTCTCTGCTGTTTTTTGATGGGATGTGCTCCCTATAGACATCATGACACCCACAGCCTATTAACATCCACATCTGCTTCAGCACTGTCTAAATATATCCAGGCCCTTCACAAAGCAAGCTCCGCAACACGGTCTGTGGAGTCCAAACAGAACTGACACCTATTAAAACCCCGCTCATTTGCATGAGTTTACCATGATCAAAGTGTAGCACAATGGCTATAGCTCCAGTAGCTACTACTGTGTCTGATCCACTTGTACCATTGCATCATATACTAAAACAGAGTGGAGAATAACCTAATGATAACCCTGTGGGACGAAGTGAATGCGGGGTATGCGGAGCGACAGGCTGATTACAGTCTGTAACTGCAGAGCTACAAAGCGCTCCTCTGTGGTCAGTGGAGCTGAGAGAATGAGCATTGAATGTTTTGGCTGATGGGAGTATATTCATGGTATGGAACATGGGTCTAATCGGTCACCATGGCGACTGGCCGTTCTCAATGGTCACACTGAGTACACTTCACACAGGTGTTAAAGGAAAACACTGCAGGTTTAATTTCTGGACCAAACAGTCACTTGAAGGGGCAGTTCTTTTCAGGACCTTCTGGTCTTGTACCTGGAACTAACCGTTTTAAAGGTCACTTTACCACTCTGGAATCGGCCGCAGATGGAGAGGGACACCTGGGAATGGGCGTGATGGAGTAGGAGAGAGGTGGAGGGATATAGAATGAGAGGATGAAAGAGTGTGGGACTGAAGAGCTGATGGATAATGCCCCTCATCTGAGCAAGACAGGACTGCTGGGAAATTACAGCTCTGGGCCTTTCCAAGAACCCAGCCTTACAGGGGACATACTGCACCACCTTCCACAAGAGAACACAGTTCTGGGGTCTAAGAGTAGCATTAGGTAGCATTTATACATTAAAATTACAGAGGGGGCGTGTCCTCTGTGGTCCTTGATTCACAGTGTGCGTGTTGGTGGGCTCCAAATTAAAACCCATTAATGTGCACAGGCACCGAACCCGTTCTTTTTATTTTATTTCTATTTTTCAGCATATTTCTCCATTAAAGCAGATTACAGGAACAGCCATAACCTGAAGGATCAGCCGAATATAGACACACCTCTCAAAATCTCCACTGATTTTCAATGGAACCGAAAGGCAAATGCAATAAGAGATAAGCACATACGCTCCCACTGCCTCAGAGCTAAGGGATTCAGCATTGATACATGAGCACAGCTGCTTCTGGCTTCATCCAGATCATTTCAGGTTAATGGAAAATCCTAGAGAGGTACTTACTGCACAGATAGTGGAAGGAGTTTTCTGTGAGAGTTATTTACAAAACTGACTGCAAAGGTTCAATATCTAACCCAGCAGAAGAAAGGAAACGTCCAGAAGATCAACTAATATTAGGTTCACGGAGAAGTAGAGGAATAAAAATAACGACAATAAGGTGGCCAACATGCAGTTCTTTTCCTGTACAACCGCCTTCCATTCTTGATAATAAATATACAGTAGCTACATATCTGTTGGGTTTGTGCACATTTGGACCGTTTGATGTTCATTTTGAAATTGGAAAATTGAAAATAGGAATAGGATTTGAAAACAGAAATGTGAAAGGAAATAAAACAGGAAAGTGCTAAGTCTGTTTCTGGGACTTTCACCTTTTCTCCCGCTCTCTCTGTTCTGTTTCTCAACAAGACAGCTCTAGAACCACACTCTGAAATCATTTTACACACAGTAAAATGAAGCCCTCCGCAGTGTCTGCCTCTGTGTCTCAGTGTAGTGGGGAGGAGTTAGGATTTTTTGTTCTTATTTGGGAAGGTGAGGAGATTCTTGTCTAAAATGACTCAAGTTTTTCTTCACAGGTCTGGGACATGGGGGAGATATCCAATGCTATGTTCAGAGTGTGGCTTCAAAGATGTCCCTCTGCACTGAAAGTGGAGGAATACTGTTAAAGTAAACAGAGATAGTGAAGAAGAGTCGACTCCTCCCAAAGATTCAATTCCTCGAGCGTCTGGAATAGAAACTCTTGAAGTCAGTCTCCAAGGGCACTTCAGCCTTGGAGGTTGAGGGAGGAGACAGTGCTGTTCCTTTACTCTTCTGACCACTGCCATTGGGCATCAAACCTCTGACCTCCTGGTCCCATGCCCACGACTCTCCCCAACTGAGCTGAAGATGTTGTTATTCATGTGTTTTGTTTTTTGTTTTGTTCCTGGCTCCTCACGTCTCTCCACCTTCTCTCCATTTGCTCCGCTCATGCACCTGCAGTTTTATTTCCCATATTCACCAACCACTCCTGGGTGTTCCTTGTCTCTTTTAAGCCCTTTGTTCCTTCCCTGTCTTTGCCCTGCACTGTGGTTGTGATGGAGGCTCTTGCTGAGTGTTTGTAGCCTCATATGTCAATCAGTAGCCTTGTATTTTAGCCGTTCTCCCTGCTGTCTACAGCCAGGACCTGCTTCTCAAGGTCTGTGGAGCTCTCTGCTGCTGAGATGCTTCCTTTCTATTCCTTCTAGAGAGAGGCGTCTCTGAGCTTCTCATATGATGCTCTGACCAAACTAGTATGAGTATCACTTGTCATAGTGGCTCAGATCCAAACACTAACCCATTTCTCCTGCTTCCAACATCACCTGATATATACCACCCCTCCACAGGGGGCACTGTGACCAGATCATCAATGCTACTCACGCCAGGTGTCAGTGCTTTTAATCTTGTGGCTGATCAATGTAACAACATCACTGTCCAAACGGAGCTTGTTTTCATGTCGCTGCCTCCCCACAACTGCAAGGTTGCTATGAAAATTGAATGATGGGCTTCCGTCGCCACGGACAGATTCAGACAGCTGCATTTTGAATAGGCACCGAATGGAAGATTTATGAAGCAGCCACTGGAAGACCGCCTGCGTAACGGAAGGCTGCGGATGTTTTTCAGTGTCTCTACCCTTGAGTTGTCCTTTGTTAACACACAGCCGGCTATGCTGTTTGTGCACCCAACACCACTGGGGACGCATTTATCGAGTTAGGACCAGCTTTTTATCTCATCCACAGTGGAGAAAAACACCCCTCACTTTGGATTTCATGGATGGCCGGCACAATCTTTTTTTTCCCCCTCAGAATGTGTTTAGGAAAGGCCTGTGCCCAGATGTTGGGGCTGCTCCTTCGCATTACTGTCACGCAATAACTATTGCCGTTTGATTGGAGAGTCAGGCACTGGGACCCAGCAAGGTCCGCAGGTAACCACAGTCCATGTGTCTGTACTGCAAGGATGAGAGGCAGAAAATAGAACACCTGTAAAAGCTGAGCGGATGATAAACACTGATTTGAAACTGCACCTCCTGTTGAGGGGTGGGATATATCAAGCAGCGAGTAATGGTCAGTGTGAGCCACTGTGACAGGGTCATGATGTTTTGGTCAGAACATAGTCTGGTTGTAATCTTGTGGCTGGTCAGTGTATGTCCAAAGGTTTGTTGTGTAACTGTGGTACACCCAGGGGCTTTGGTCATGATGCTCAATGCCAAGTGTTGGCTAGAGGAGTATAAAACCCAGAGTTACAGGGCTGTGGAATAGAGCTAACTCCGCCTGCTGATTTTGATTTAGGTTTAGTCTTAGTTTTGACTAACATTTTAGTGATTTAATTATTTTTTAATTAGTTTTATTCTTGAGCGGCACGGTGGTGCAGCAGGTAGTGTCTCAGTCAAATAGCTCCAGGGACCTGGAGGTCGTGGGTTTGAGTCCCACTCCGGGTGACAGTCTGTGAGGAGTGTGGTGTATTCTCCCTGTGTCTGCGTGGGTTTCCTCCGGGTGACTGTCTGTGAGGAGTGTGGTGTGTTCTCCCTGTGTCTGCGTGGGTTTCCTCCGGGTGACTGTCTGTGAGGAGTGTGGTGGGTTCTCCCTGTGTCTGCGTGGGTTTCCTCCGGGTGACAGTCTGTGAGGAGTGTGGTGTGTTCTCCCTGTGTCTGCGTGGGTTTCCTCCGGGTGACTGTCTGTGAGGAGTGTGGTGTGTTCTCCCTGTGTCTGCGTGGGTTTCCTCCGGGTGACTGTCTGTGATGAGTTTGGTGTGTTCCCCCTGTGTCTGTGTGGGTTTCCTCCGGGTGACTGTCTTTGAGGAGCGTGGTGTGTTCTCCCAGTGTCTGCGTGGGTTTCCTCCGGGTGACTGTCTGTGAGGAGTGTGGTGTGTTCCCCCTGTGTCTGCGTGGGTTTCCTCCGGGTGACTGTCTCTGAGGAGTGTGGTGTGTTCTCCCTGTGTCTGCGTGGGTTTCCTCCGGGTGACTGTCTTTGAGGAGCGTGGTGTGTTCTCCCTGTGTCTGCGTGGGTTTCCTCCGGGTGACTGTCTGTGAGGAGTGTGGTGTGTTCTCCCTGTGTCTGCGTGGGTTTCCTCCGGGTGACTGTCTGTGAGGAGTTTGGTGTGTTCCCCCTGTGTCTGTGTGGGTTTCCTCCGGGTGACTGTCTTTGAGGAGCGTGGTGTGTTCTCCCTTTGTCTGTGTGGGTTTCCTGTGTGGAAATATTTTTCATCATAGTTGTCATTAACATATTAACACTGCTGTGGAATGATGATGGAGCTCTATCCAGTTCATCTGGGAGGAGTTGGAGTGGCATTTTTGATCCAGATCCAATTGTTCAACAACTGTATCTGACCTCACTAATGTGGTGGTATTGAAACAGATCCACACAGCTATGTTCCAGCATCTAATCAAAAACCAGCTCAGATGAGTACAGACAGTCCCTACAGGAAATTTGCTGAAAGCTATCTGTTAATGCCCTTCATTTCAGGAGAAACGTGGGACAGACTCGTGGCCATGTGCTTTACTTTAGGCAGCGTGAAGTGCGCTGTCAACTCTGTCTGTCACAGGCGCTCAAACTAAGATTGATGAGGAACTCTGCGGGGGTCACTAGCAGAAGATGATCATCTCTCTGGAGAGGCGTGTACCGGGACCAGCCGTCACTAACTCAACATTATTACAACCTAGTGTGATGACAAGGGGGTCCGAGTGTGTTATAAATCTCCATCACCCGCACCATGCTCTGATTCACTCGGCATTGTTCCTGAGGTTTTCTTCTGGATCACGTGTCACTCTGGTCAGGGATTGGCCCATGAAATCCAGTCCTCAGGTGATGGAAAGCTTTGACTGGGCTCCTCTCTGGCTCTGTAACAGATCCGCCGTGTGAGCCCCAGGCAAGGCATCCTGAGTCTTCCACAAAGCACAGGACATTGTGTCTTTGGAAACTACAAACATTTAAATGCACTGGGTAATATTTTTACCATAGGATTACAACTTCAAAATCATTGTGATGCTCCACTGAGCTGTAATTGAGAGAACAGGGTCTCTGTTTTTGCTGCTCTGGGCTCAGCATTTCAGAAACTGCACTATGTAACTTTCAGAGAAGGGTATGTAAGCTCCCTCTTGGCTAGCTGTAAAAGGCTACATCTGATGCTGGCTAAAGGTTTAGGGGAATACTAATGAAAGGTTTTGTCATTATCATGGAAAAAATACCTTCATTTTGGAAGAAAACAAACTAACACTTGGACTCACATTTCTAATGTGTGTTGGTGTAATCCTACAAAATATTAATCTCTTCTGGAGAAGTGACTGTGATGTACTGATAGGGGACACGACTGCACTTTAACACAACTGCTGTACATTTAAAGGTACATTTACACTACTTTTAATGACAATAAAAAGTACATTTACTGTATTGTTGGTTTGTGATATGTGACAAAAGTTTTCCAAAGTTTTCCCAAGCCCTTTTAGTTATATTTATTATGATAGCAACAGTTTCTCATGCCATGCCATCTGAGTATGCACACAGGGCTAGGAGTCTACACACAGAGCCAGGAGGAGTCTACACACAGAGCTAGGAGTCTACACACAGGGCTAGGAGTCTACACACAGAGCTAGGAGTCTACACACAGGGCTAGGAGGAGTCTACACACAGGGCTAGGAGTCTACACACAGAGCTAGGAGTCTACACTCAGAGCTAAGAGGAGTCTACACACAGAGCTAGGAGTCTACACACAGAGCTAGGAGGAGTCTACACACAGAACTAGGAGTCTACACACAGGGCTAGGAGTCTACACACAGAGCTAGGAGTCTACACACAGAGCTAGGAGTCTACACACAGAGCTAGGAGGAGTCTACACACAGGGCTAGGAGTCTACACACAAGGCTAGGAGTCTACACACAGGGCTAGCAGTCTACACACAGGGCTAGGAGGAGTCTACACACAGGGCTAGGAGTCTACACACAGGGCTAGGAGTCTACACACAGAGCTAGGAGTCTACACACAGGGCTAGGAGTCTACACACAGGGCTAGGAGGAGTCTACACACAGAGCTAGGAGTCTACACACAGAGCTAGGTGTCTACACACAGAGCCAGGAGGAGTCTACACACAGAGCTAGGAGTCTACACACAGGGCTAGGAGTCTACACACAGAGCTAGGAGTCTACACACAGGGCTAGGAGTCTACACACAGGGCTAGGAGGAGTCTACACACAGAGCTAGGAGTCTACACACAGAGCTAAGAGGAGTCTACACACAGAGCTAGGAGTCTACACACAGAGCTAGGAGTCTACACACAGGGCTAGGAGGAGTCTACACACAGGGCTAGGAGTCTACACACAGAGCTAGGAGTCTACACACAGAGCTAAGAGGAGTCTACACACAGAGCTAGGAGTCTACACACAGAGCTAGGAGGAGTCTACACACAGAACTAGGAGTCTACACACAGGGCTAGGAGTCTACACACAGAGCTAGGAGTCTACACACAGAGCTAGGAGTCTACACACAGGGCTAGGAGGAGTCTACACACAGGGCTAGGAGTCTACACACAAGGCTAGGAGTCTACACACAGGGCTAGGAGTCTACACACAGGGCTAGGAGTCTACACACAGGGCTAGGAGGAGTCTACACACAGGGCTAGGAGTCTACACACATGGCTAGGAGTCTACACACAGAGCTAGGAGGAGTCAACACACAGGGCTAGGAGTCAACACACAGGGCTAGGAGTCTACACACAGAGCTAGGAGTCTACACACAGAGCTAGGAGTCTACACACAGGGCTAGGAGTCTACACACAGGGCTAGGAGTCTACACACAGGGCTAGGAGTCTACACACAGGGCTAGGAGTCTACACCCAGAGCTAGGAGTCTACACACAGGGCTAGGAATCTACACACAGGGCTAGGAGTCTACACACAGAGCTAGGAGTCTACACACAGGGCTAGGAGTCTACACACAGAGCTAGGAGTCTACACACAGAGCTAGGAGTCTACACACAAGGCTAGGAGTCTACACACAGGGCTAGGAGTCTACACACAGGGCTAGGAGGAGTCTACACACAGGGCTAGGAGTCTACACACATGGCTAGGAGTCTACACACAGAGCTAGGAGGAGTCAACACACAGGGCTAGGAGTCTACACACAAGGCTAGGAGTCTACACACAGAGCTAGGAGTCTACACACAGGGCTAGGAGTCTACACACAGGGCTAGGAGTCTACACACAGGGCTAGGAGTCTACACACAGGACTAGGAGTCTACACACAGGGCTAGGAGTCTACAGACAGGGCTAGGAGTCTACACACAGGGCTAGGAGTCTACACACAGGGCTAGGAGTCTACACACAGAGCTAGGAGTCTACACACAGAGCTAGGAGGAGTCTACACACAGAGCTAGGAGGAGTCTACACACAGAGCTAGGAGGAGTCTACACACAGAGCTAGGAGTCTACACACAGGGCTAGGAGTCTACACACAGGGCTAGGAGTCTACACACAGAGCTAGGAGTCTACACACAGAGCTAGGAGTCTACACACAAGGCTAGGAGTCTACACACAGGGCTAGGAGTCTACACACAGGGCTAGGAGTCTACACACAGGGCTAGGAGTCTACACACAGGGCTAGGAGGAGTCTACACACAGGGCTAGGAGTCTACACACAGAGCTAGGAGGAGTCAACACACAGGGCTAGGAGTCTACACACAGGGCTAGGAGGAGTCTACACACAGGGCTAGGAGTCTACACACAGGGCTAGGAGTCTACACACAGAGCTAGGAGGAGTCAACACACAGGGCTAGGAGTCAACACACAGGGCTAGGAGTCTACACACAGAGCTAGGAGTCTACACACAGAGCTAGGAGTCTACACACAGGGCTAGGAGTCTACACACAGGGCTAGGAGTCTACACACAGGGCTAGGAGTCTACACCCAGAGCTAGGAGTCTATACACAGGGCTAGGAATCTACACACAGGGCTAGGAGTCTACACACAGAGCTAGGAGTCTACACACAGGGCTAGGAGTCTACACACAGAGCTAGGAGTCTACACACAGAGCTAGGAGTCTACACACAAGGCTAGGAGTCTACACACAGGGCTAGGAGTCTACACACAGGGCTAGGAGGAGTCTACACACAGGGCTAGGAGTCTACACACATGGCTAGGAGTCTACACACAGAGCTAGGAGGAGTCAACACACAGGGCTAGGAGTCAACACACAGGGCTAGGAGTCTACACACAAGGCTAGGAGTCTACACACAGAGCTAGGAGTCTACACACAGGGCTAGGAGTCTACACACAGGGCTAGGAGTCTACACACAGGACTAGGAGTCTACACACAGGGCTAGGAGTCTACACACAGAGCTAGGAGGAGTCTACACACAGGGCTAGGAGTCTACACACAGGGCTAGGAGTCTACACACAGGGCTAGGAGACTACACACAGAGCTAGGAGTCTACACACAGGGCTAGGAGTCTACACACAGGGCTAGGAGTCTACACACAGGGCTAGGAGTCTACACACAGGGCTAGGAGACTACACACAGAGCTAGGAGTCTACACACAGGGCTAGGAGTCTACACACAGAGCTAGGAGTCTACACACAGGGCTAGGAGTCTACACACAGAGCTAGGAGTCTACACACAGGGCTAGGAGTCTACACACAGGGCTAGGAGTCTACACACAGGGCTAGGAGTCTACACACAGAGCTAGGAGTCTACACACAGAGCTAGGAGTCTACACACAGGGCTAGGAGTCTACACACAGGGCTAGGAGGAGTCTACACACAGGGCTAGGAGTCTACACACAAGGCTAGGAGTCTACACACAGGGCTAGGAGTCTACACACAGGGCTAGGAGGAGTCTACACACAGGGCTAGGAGGAGTCTACACACAGGGCTAGGAGTCTACATACATGGCTAGGAGTCTACACACAGAGCTAGGAGTCTACACACAGGGCTAGGAGGAGTCTACACACAGGGCTAGGAGTCTACACACATGGCTAGGAGTCTACACACAGAGCTAGGAGGAGTCAACACACAGGGCTAGGAGTCAACACACAGGGCTAGGAGTCTACACACAGAGCTAGGAGTCTACACACAGAGCTAGGAGTCTACACACAGGGCTAGGAGTCTACACACAGGGCTAGGAGTCTACACCCAGAGCTAGGAGTCTACACACAGGGCTAGGAATCTACACACAGGGCTAGGAATCTACACACAGGGCTAGGAGTCTACACACAGGGCTAGGAGTCTACACACAGAGCTAGGAGTCTACACACAGAGCTAGGAGACTACACACAAGGCTAGGAGTCTACACACAGGGCTAGGAGTCTACACACAGGGCTAGGAGTCTACACACAGGGCTAGGAGGAGTCTACACACAGGGCTAGGAGTCTACACACATGGCTAGGAGTCTACACACAGAGCTAGGAGGAGTCAACACACAGGGCTAGGAGTCAACACACAGGGCTAGGAGTCTACACACAAGGCTAGGAGTCTACACACAGAGCTAGGAGTCTACACACAGGGCTAGGAGTCTACACACAGGGTTAGGAGTCTACACACAGGACTAGGAGTCTACACACAGGGCTAGGAGTCTACACACAGGGTTAGGAGTCTACACACAGGACTAGGAGTCTACACACAGGGCTAGGAGTCTACACACAGGGCTAGGAGTCTACACACAGGGCTAGGAGTCTACACACAGAGCTAGGAGGAGTCTACACACAGAGCTAGGAGGAGTCTACACACAGAGCTAGGAGGAGTCTACACACAGAGCTAGGAGTGTACACACAGGGCTAGGAGTCTACACACAGGGCTAGGAGTCTACACACAGAGCTAGGAGTCTACACACAGAGCTAGGAGTCTACACACAAGGCTAGGAGTCTACACACAGGGCTAGGAGTCTACACACAGGGCTAGGAGTCTACACACAGGGCTAGGAGTCTACACACAGGGCTAGGAGTCTACACACAGGGCTAGGAGGAGTCAACACACAGGGCTAGGAGTCTACACACAGGGCTAGGAGTCTACACACAGAGCTAGGAGTCTACACACAGAGCTAGGAGTCTACACACAGGGCTAGGAGGAGTCAACACACAGGGCTAGGAGTCAACACACAGGGCTAGGAGTCTACACACAAGGCTAGGAGTCTACACACAGAGCTAGGAGTCTACACACAGGACTAGGAGTCTACACACAGGGCTAGGAGTCTACACACAGAGCTAGGAGTCTACACACAGAGCTAGGAGTCTACACACAGAGCTAGGAGGAGTCTACACACAGAGCTAGGAGTCTACACACAGAGCTAGGAGGAGTCTACACACAGAGCTAGGAGGAGTCTACACACAGAGCTAGGAGTCTACACACAGGGCTAGGAGTCTACACACAGAGCTAGGAGGAGTCTACACACAGGGCAAAGAGTCTACACACAGAGCTCGGAGTCTACACACAGAGCTAGGAGTCTACACACAGGGCTAGGAGTCTACACACAGAGCTAGGAGTCTACACACAGGGCTAGGAGTCTACACACAGAGCTAGGAGTCTACACACAGGGCTAAGAGTCTACACACAGGGCTAGGAGTCTACACACAAGGCTAAGAGTTTCATTCCAATCATGCCTCATTCAGCCATGTTAGCACACTTGGACTTTAACTGTAGTTGTAAGAACTATTTTTTAACTATTTCTTAACTATTTCTTTACTTTGTAAGAAATCCTTCAGTAAGGATTTGATTGCACTCGGTTAATCGTCATGTATATTTTGTATCACAGATGCCATTCTGGTCCATCCCAGTGAGATTAGGAAGCTCTCAAAATAATGCAGTTCCCTTGCTCCATAGCCTAAATGTTAATAGCCCCCTAGCCCATGGCACTGGTCAGTGTGTCTCATTCTGTAGAGATAAAAATGTTCTGGACTGAAGACCCTGTAGTAGATGTTGTCATCCAGGTCCACTTGTGTCCCCCTGAGTAACACATTTGCAAGTTCAAGTGCTACTTCTGTGGACGACTTCTCTGAGCTGACATATTGCTGTGCCACTAGGTTCCAGCCTTGGCCCACTTGAAGTTCCCCAAATGCCCCAACCTGCCAAGTCTGGACCATGCTGAAGTGACCCACATTGCTGTAGACAGATGGCAGGAACCTCTGGCCTGCAGCTTTGGCTGAAACCTGCTTGTGTCCAGCTGTCCAGCGTCCGGCTCCAGCTCCAGTGGTGTGGTCAGACTCTGCCTCAATCTGCTTTCTGTCCTCATCAGCTGCTTGTGGTCCCAGAGGCTATAGGTTCGGTCTGCTAACCCCACAGCATAACCCCACCATCTCTCTAGCTCTCATTTCCTCAAACAGAGCCAGCGTAGAGGACATCATCCTCAGGTGTGTCTGCCAAATCTCTAAGCTGCATTCACTCGGGCATGAAAGAGCGAGAGAGCGCCCCTAGGCTCTGGAAATGTTGGAATGCAGTCGGAGCCTGTTGAGAAACATCGGGCATGAAATGCTAATCTCCTCATGAATTGCTTTGGTGCATCGGCGGGAGACATTTCCCCAAAAGGAGGAAAATAAGTGGAATAATTTTCTTGTCAGGACTGTGGAGGATTGTCTGCAGTGGGAGGCAGAGCCACAGAGAGAGAGTGAGAGAGTACAGTAAAACAGTGTGACCCCATGTTGCACGCCACAGCTCCGCAAAGTCTTCTCTTCTGATTTACAGCTTGGGAACAGCAGGAGAGCAATCTGCAGGCAGCTGGGACAAATACAACTACAAATTATGTTATGTTCGGAGATGCTCATGACTCGGCCACATTATACAGTCCCAGGCACTTCATTTCTGATGTGTTTTTGAGCTCCTTGTTTGCGCCTGAGAAGACGTTGCCTTGCTGTAATCTTATGCAGCTGTTTTCGCTGATGCAAACTGTGAACAGAACGCTTTTCTAATGTCTGTTCATGGTTTGGAAGCACAAAGGGCAGATGTCTGGATGACTCCTGTTACTTTTGGTAAAGAGCAATGGAAAGAGAGAGGAAAAGATAACACACATGATGCAAGATGCACCCATTGCTTACGCAGGCATTCGACCCTACTGCAAGAGCCAAGGGGTGGTCATAGCCACCTCAGACTGAAGTCTGGCCAACTGAGGAGAGAGGTCCCTGCTGTGTAACCCTAGCAGAAGAAACTCATTCACTAGGTTTGAAATGTTATGGATTTGTGATAAACCAGTGAAAGGTGCAGGATCTGCTCACATTCCGACTGAAGGTCTGAGACAACACAGTCCTAACAGCAGAGGGGTCCAGCCTGGACGACGAAAGACTGACAGCCTGGGTGTTGAGTCATGATACGTAAAATCTCTTGACTAAGTTGAATCTGCAAATTAGTTTTCCTTGAACAGCTAGAGCAAATCCCTCCTGGAAAAATGCCCTTGATTTCAGGAGAAACTGTGGGTGAGTATCAGGAAACATATGTCCATAAAGTGTCCATCTTTGAAAGCTGAAAATCCCCTCTGTTTCCTCATCAATTTAACTTCATTAATCTATTGAATCCTCTTTAACTGAAACGTATAGATTCGGCAGAGAGAGAGAGAGAGAGAGTGATGTGAGAGAGAGAGAGAGAGAACAGTTTAGTGTGCCATAGCGCTGAGAGGAAAGCGAGTGTAAAGGAGCATCGAGGAGCAGATGGAGATGTGGATCCTTGAAGAGACGTCAGTCATCCTAAAGATAGATCAGTAGCTCCTCTCTGCTCCATCACGCTGCATTAATGGAGGAAGACGATGTTTTATTAATGCCCCCCCCCCCCCTGCTCTGAACAACGCAGCACAGACAAAAGGGAAGATCCTAAGTACATAAACACATCTCCTGCCTCTCAGAAACGTGTCAGACAGCGCTGTGAGAGCAGCCGCAGACCACCCTGAGCAGCTCCTCCCGAGGAACCCGGGGGAGGGGCTGTTGGAAGTTGTCGTCGTTGCTCTGATGCCATAACATTGTTTTATATCAGTTTAGAAATGCACTTCTCTGACCATGTGCGGTGACCATGACTGATGATGGAGTGACATCTATGAAGGTACACGTACAAGAGTGAAGCAGTGGTACATAGTTGTATTAGAGTAAGCTGCACTACCATCTGTATCAGCCATTGTTTAGCACTAATTACATTATCAATACATTGCTATTAATGTGTCATATTACATATAACAATTTGATTTTCGCTTCCTCTATCCCTCTACCAAGATAGAGGATGGTCCCTAATAGCTGTGTACTTACACTTTCTAGATGTGACAGGCTGTTGTCTATTGAGATACATTTTAAATGATTTATTCCTGCAGTTTACTCTGATGAAATTTAATGGGCGGGACTTAATATTTATGTGCCTCTCACTTCCATAAAAACACCGCCTGCATTCAGCCTCTGCTTGGAGCGAAGGAGTTTCTCAGGGGGGGGGTCAGTGCTAATTTCAAAAGTCTCCTCCGGCATAAATCTCCCTCCAGCAGACTGAAGGACGGACGAGTTTCTCCGAAATGTGCTACAGTCCTGCCTCGACTCAACCGCATTCTCACCTCTAAAAGTTACTCGCAGTTTCTCCCACTTTTCTCATCACTGATGGTGTTCTTTCAGCTGGTGATGACGCTTTCGGCCCAGCATTAGACTCACTGGGGCAGGGTAGAGCACATTCCTCAGCACAATGGGTCTGTCCCAAAACCTAGTAAGCTGTCTTAATAGAGAGCACTTTATGTCCTGACACGTAGGCTGTCCCAATTCTTAGACACTTTAAATATGCTGCTTACTAAGATACCTTAATCTGACCACATTTTAAGGAGGCATCGAACCGTTCATCATGCGCAAAGGCAATCCCATGATGCAACACAAGCACAACTGTCTATTTTGCTCTTCTTCCAGAGCAAATACAATTCAAATCACAATAAAAATGGGAAGAGTAGAGTCTATAGCACTGCAACACTGAGGCGATGCTAGCTGCAGAGGGGAATAAACACTGGTCACGTTCAGTGCGCAGAAACAAGCATCTCATGACAACAACATCTCAGTAATCTGCCTCTGAGACGACTGTTAGAAGGCTGCCGAATTAAACTACAGTCTATGGAGTCCGTGCCTAACTAGGCAGCTCACTAGGTTTGGGACAGACCTAATGTGTGTGGGAGTACTTTAAAGATCAGAATTCTTCTGCTGCAGGGGCGTCCAAATCCAGACTAACCTCTGGTTTTTCACTGAGGTCGTTGGTAATGCTATTGCTACGTTACAAAGCTGTGTTGTTTATGTTGCCATAGTGATGCCACTGTCAGTCATTGTGTGATCTGACACATACTCGCAGTTCAAAGCAGCAGCAGAGAGGAATGTTTCGGATATTTAAAAAAGTACTAAACTGATTTACCCTATGAATATACCATTGGTAAATTCTGTGAAATACCTTTGAGATGAACATCCATAGAAACCATTGAAAAGTGAATTAAAAGGAAGCCCCGGACTTCATTTTTAGTACAAACTAAACCACAATAACACACCGATCTTGCTTACATTCCAGTAAGCGACACACTGCAGACGGAGTGAGAGCTAGCCATAAAGCTGCAGATTGGTGTAGTCTCGGCCCATTCTTTCCGCAGTGCAGACAGGGAGCACTGTAGTGGTTACAAGGGTCAGTTATAGCTGGCAATGAATTTGATGTGCACTTAAATGGAGTGCTGCTACAGGCAGTAAAACACACGCGTCTGCGCCACACATCACTCATCTTTATACACACACGCTGGCCATCGGTCCTGCTTCAGCTCTCTGGGTCAGGACGGGCGTTCTGCTGTCAGCGGCGTTCCTCCCTGCACCTCTCTGACCGCTCGCCTACACACACCTGTGACTGATGGCCATGCCTCGGAGATTTACGCATCAGCAGTAACCTTGAGAAACAATTAAGTCAAACATCTACTCAGCTACAGAGACACATAACAGTGAGGCAACTGCTGCCTGGTGTCTGTTAAGAGGAAAGTGGTAGTACACACACATACGCACTCACTCACATACACCAGTGATTAGGTGAATATAAAGTCACCTGGATCTGTGGGCAGTCTCCTCGGCAGCCAGGGAGTACTTGGAGTGTAAGTGGTCCTCAGCAGCTAGACTCCAGTCTTGGGTCAGGACCTCAGTACACAGCATCAGAGCAGGAAAATCTCTCCAGGTAATCTGTCCCAGTTTTGAGATCTGGTCCAATCATGGAGCTTGTAAAACTATTACCATGGCAACAATGACATCACTCAGCAGGTTTTAGTTTTGTGTCGTGAGGTCGTGATAAGCTACTTAGCAAACCAGCAAAAGTAGGCTAACCTCCTGATCGAAGACACCAGTGAGATCTCCTGAACCAACTGGAAAAATAGGAGTGGGGGAATGAAGGAACAGCACTTTCTCTTCCCTCAAAACCCATGGCTGACACTAGTGTGTGTTTTCACTAAACCAGCGTTGGTTCAAATTTGTTTAAACTGACAGAGTTGCTGAAGTTGTTTTCTTTTTTTTTTATTTGTGTTAATATTTTGAACAGATTAACTATGTGTCCTTCATGGTGCTGTCTCGTGGAGGTTAAAATCAACCCCGTTGGCACAGTTAAGGCATTTGATTGAGAAATGGGTGAGCTGCGATGCCTTTTGGTCTATCAGCTGGATAGGAAGCTTATCTTTCTGCCTTTGTGGTGCACCATGGGTAGTGAATGACTCATATTTGATCATTTGAGAATCGTTGGATTTCCTGTAGGAAACCAATCATGTTTTCAGGACTCAGCTGTGTTTTGTGATAATATTTGGCAACAATACTCTATATAAACCATATTGTGCTGAGCCTAATGGAGATGGTCTGAGGTTGGAAGCTGAGGTTGGAAGCTGACTAAATGAACCATGCAGTGGTCACGGTTCATTGTAAGGAGGCTTTTTGGTTCATTTCTACAAGGACTTGTATTTTGATGGTTAGAGCTGAGTGCTGGAGACCATCTGTAACCACCCATCCAGTTCAGGGTCGCGGTGGGTCCAGAGCCCACCCGGAACCACCGGGCGCAAGGCAGTAACCTTGGCCACAGGGCATGTTTATATTAAGCCAAGCAAAAAAGAAAAGTCAGAATCTTTGAGTCCAGAATATTTGGGTTTAGCCCTAAAAGCAAATATCAGTTAAGTGCCGTAAAATAAAAAAATACAGCAATGACAAATACAGCAAATACTGTAATTGTTATTACAGTATCTCTACTGTAAAAAAAACAGCATGGTGAAACAGCTGCCAGTTAATTATTGTAAATATACAGGTCATGGCCTAAAAAAACACACCATAAAACACACTCCATTCATAACGTCTATAAAAGTGCCATGCACTGCTTTGCACCCATATATTTTAGTAGAACACAACCTCGCAACCCCCACGAAACCACACCGAGATCAACAAGGTGGGCTGCACCTGCCAGCCGAAGAACCTCTGATGTAGTTGGGTGTAAAATATTGAAACTGCAGGTCAACACTGACACATTTTGTCTTTCGCTAGGTTTACAGCTCTACAGATGACATCAATAAATTCTATCAAGCTGTTGGGTGTCTCTGTGGTTTGTCTCCGTTTGGATAAAAAACACTCAGTTGTTTTGGGAATAACTGACTTATGCAACTCTCAGCTACTTTACAACACTAACAGCACTGTAACTCTGATTCTACTGTGGGGAGCTTGTTCAGTGTTCTGAAATAAGCTCATTAAACCCTAAATGACAACAAATGTGAACTGTGGCTCAGAGGGAGCAACCATTTTAATTCCTTTATTGTTGTCTTGGTTTCTCCCCCACAGACTCATCTCTTCATAACAATCACAGAGTGCGGTTAAAAGTCATGACGAGTCCCAGCTGTAGGGTGTTTCACTGTAGAACTCTGGTCTGGTTGCATGCAGCGTGTGCAAATGAAGACGGACATAAATCCTGCCTTGTCATGTCTCTGAGTTTATTTGCTTTTATGGATGAAAATCACAGGTTTGGGATTGAAACCCATAACCACATTCCTACATTGTGAAATAAAAAGCTGAGAATTAGGTTTATGTAGCTTGTGAGAAAGCTCACAAAAAACATACTGTAATTTTAGATGAATTATTTCTCACTCATGGCTCAAAGAGGTTCTGACAAAAGCACGGCTCCTAATCTTCCAATCCACCAAATTTTGTGTTTGTAACTTGAAGTGGGAATGTTTTATTATGACAGGGGTTTTAAGTGGAGTTAGCACTGTGCTTAGAGGCTTGTTTTACTTGTTTTCATTTTGTGTGATCAAAACAAACGAAAATTCTCAGACATATGAAACAAATTAAAATAAAATTCAGTATTACATTTACTAATTACACAAGTGCTTTGTCATCCTGTTGAGACAAATAGAATATAGCTTCAGCAGCAGAAATAGTATTAACGTCCAGAGACCACTGAACTAAGACCCCACCAGATACAGGAGTCAAAACTAAACCCTAAAGAGAGAAATACACAATAAACAAAAGTGCAATTTCACACGGTAATCAGTGCTGAGACGTGGAAAAGAGAAATTCAAAACAGTCCAGGATCATTCAGAATGTTTATTAAGTGCAGGATTGTCAGTGACAGTGACAGACAGTG
Organism: Hoplias malabaricus; assembly: GCF_029633855.1. Classification (NCBI taxonomy): domain Eukaryota; kingdom Metazoa; phylum Chordata; class Actinopteri; order Characiformes; family Erythrinidae; genus Hoplias; species Hoplias malabaricus. The sequence continues at coordinate 6,104,950 of NC_089806.1, forward strand.
AGACAGTGGGAGACAATGAGAGACTATACTGTTCAGAAAGTGGGGGACAGTGAGTGTCTCTGCTGTTTGGACAGGGGGAGACATAGAGAGACAATGAGGGACCCAGTGGGATTTCATCCTCTGTGTCCAGGACAGCGAAGATTCTTGATGTTTGTATCCCATGCAACTTGAAGAATGATGATTCAAGCTGAGCATACTTTTCACTTAACTATTATCACTATGTTATTGACTGTCTGGTAAAATAACAGCTAATGTTTTGGTTAATCTACATTTCTAAAAATTAAGGTGCTACAAAAGGTTCTTTGATGCCATAGAAGAATCACTTCTGGTTCCATAAAGAACCATCATGTCTTAAGGTTTTTACCCATTTAAACATATCGGCATATGGAACCAATGTTGTTCTTCTATGGCATTGCTCAAAGAACCTTTGTAGCACCTTCGTTTTTAAGAGTGTGTACCTGTTTCACATATTAGACTTGAATTTTAATGTTCAATCTCCCACTCCATGCCTTGCCTTCACGTCCTGTTGGATGAATCATAATTATGAGCCCAGTGCACAGGAACGCTACCACAGTGTTGTATTCACTAACTGGAATCTCTGCGACTTTGATGAGTCCTGATTCTCTGACTTAGGGGCATGTTAATAATAAAACATCAGTGGGTGGGGGCCAATAGTGGCACGCCAACCAAATACATAATTTACATAAACAGATTAAAATTTTCAAGCACATTATTTATTATCAAGGTGCTCAGTGTTCCCCTGACCAAAAGATGTGAATATCATGTGGTAATTATGACTGTCAAACATCTAAGTAGGAACTTCTATTATTATCATTCTATTATTCAATGAATCATTAATAATATTATTATTTTTAGACTTATTTCTAGAGAACTATTTACAACCAGCAGCTGTGCAGATTTCCAATGGCAGGAAAAACTCCACCAGAACAAGAGGAAGAGGAACCAGGAGTCAAAAGAGGGACCACTTCCCCTTTAGTGGACAGTGCAGTAAGAAAATAACAAAGAGTAGATGACGTTTTTCAGGATTAACTGAAAACATTTCATGTAATCACTGGGTTACACCAGTGAAACACCTGGTGACTGAGCCATATCTAGCCCCACTGGCACTGTTAATGCACTGTAAAAGCACATTACGCACAACATCAACAACACATTTCAGAATCACTTTCTTCCTCAGCACAGTTTAGTATCATTTTGCAGAAGATGACTTACAACACACCCTGCACTCCAACTTCTCACAGAAGGCGGGGTTGTACAGGACTTTATGTGGATGGTTATGTAGCCCCTATTTTAGCTTAAATGTTTACGAGGTGTCAGTCTTTGCGGTTTCACTAAAACATCTTAAAAACAAGATTACGAAGCTTATCGAAATGTTTTGAGGTAAATAATTGCTAATTGCATTGTGTATTTATGACAGCTTTCTTTACATACATTTGTTAGCAATGTTAGCCTTCTAGCTCTAAATAAAAAGAAGCAAAACCTGGACTAAACGATTGATTTTCCACCAAACTTTTCTTTTAATCTTCAGAGCTCTGTTGTTTAGCTCAAAACCCTGTACTTATATTGTATTAGGATTGTATCTATGGTGCTTGTAGGTCGCAAAAGCCTCACTGCTTTATTGATGAGATAAATCTCATTGACTGGACACTGGGACTTCACAGGTGGGCTGTGGTATTGCACCATTCATTTAATCAATATCAGTGCTTTCACAAAAGGTTATTAGATCAGAGGATGATTTAAGCTCAGGCAGTTAAGTTTATTGTATTTATTGTCACTGGGGGAGCCACTAGCCTGCTCACGCTACCACAGATGCAGCCTAGCCTAGACCATGAGGAACTCAAACTCCAAACTTCACTTTCCCTTAAGCGAGGGGTCACTTTATGAATGCTAGTCCACTTAGATTTGCATGCCTCTTCTGACGAGTTGGTGGTTTTCTCTTGAGGTTGCTCATTCAGGTTCCTCAGGATGTGAGGCACTCCCTTCGCTTAAGAGCAAGGCCTTCCTTTTCTTCCAGTTTTGGGTTTCCACAGGGTGTAAATCATCACTTTGCTTAAGGGTGAGGTTGACTTGTTCCTTCAGGTTGGGCTTCCCCTCACCGGGGGGTTCCTCGTATCCTGTTAGACCGTAACATGTACTTTAAATTACAGCAACTGCTTAATCTCTCAAAGAAAGACACATTGTAAAGCAGCCCCATATGTGTTTAAGGTCACCATGACCAACCATCCAAAGTGCGGAGTGATCCAGTTAGCTTTGAGATGTTTTTGTGACCCAGAACTCATTCACCAACATCAGCACCTGACTTCACCTGACCTCACAGAAGTTCTCCAACATCTACTGTAAACATCCATCCCAGAAAAAAAATGGGAATTCTAGTGGCTATTGCCATGTAAAATACACCAGTTCTGAAAATCCCAGTCAAGTAGATGTTTCAGTCAACTATAATATGCTTCTCTTTAAGTATGTGGGTTGATTCTAGTGTACTCAATGCGAGGTGGCCTGGAACACACTAGCGATGGCAGACAAAGTGTACAGACTGTAACACAGCCACAGTCTTGGTCAGAAACAGGTGTCAGTGCTGAGGGGACGTGGGAACACAACGTTGAGGACGCAGCTGTAAGAGCAGGTCATTGTTAATGACAGCTGTGGGGCTCATCCTGTTCCCTCAGGTCAGGTCCCTGTGCTGTCAGGGATTGATTGTCCTCGACATGGTGGTGACTCACACACACAGTCTCATCTACAAAGTTTTCAAGGTTTCAGGGGGGTATTACATAGAATCATATTCACTTATCTAACCCTAATTTACTACTAACTTAACCTTAATCCTACACATGAACCTAAACCTAAACCTTAAGCTTAATCCTAAGCCTAACACTAACCTGAATATGAACCTACATTAACAGTAAAAGCCATCTTCACTTACAACTGTTTGATAACGAGGCTTCATAATATGAGTTTTTAAACAGATTTTGGTCCCCACAAGGTGATATATATCTGGACTTCAAACAGCAGGGTGATGAATCAATCCGCCTCATTCACCAGAGTGATTTCACTGAGAATGCTGTATTCACACACACTCAGAAGGTCCCCACAGTGAACAACCAGCTGAGAACTGGGAGAAATGAAAACATAATGGTGCTGTCTCTTTAAACACTTTTTATTTTTAAATACGTCTACCAGGGGCATTTCTTAAATATGTGTAAATCTAGTAAAACGCTTGTTTAACAATAAAGTGTGTGTTATTCTGACATGGACTAATTAATTAACACAATTAACACAACATAACATTACATTAACATAACAAATTTTTTACTATTGAACAAATAAAACAAAACATTTCAGTTTCAGTTTTGACAATTTTTCTCCATTTGCCAAAACTGCATCCTCATTCCTCTGACAGATACGCATGGGCTTCATGTGTAATTCGTTTTCTTGCCGCTCCTATTTTAAAATGATATTTTTTTAGAATTTAACAATTCATAAAGGACAGCTTTTAAAATAAACATTGACTCTTGAGTAGTTCTGTTTGTGGTGTTACAGGCTCTTATTGTTATTCTCTAGGGGCTTATTGCGTTTTTGGCTTGACTCAGTTTCTTATGAGGCTGACTAACTTTTATTAAATATTTCCGGATGTCCATCTCTCCATGCAAAAACCAAAAGTAAACTGGCCCTGACTGAAAACGATAACTGCTCAAGCATTTGAAAAGACTCTGGGCATTATGGGAAATGTAGTGCCTGTGGTGAATATGTGTGGCTTGTCTTGTAGTTGACTTTTTACCATCGTGATTTTAGTACGGCCCAACAACATTTTAATGAGGTATTGATGCCCGTGGCTGCCACAGTGTGTCCATTTAATAATGATTGATCCAATAGAAATGGTCACTCACCCCACATCATCTATTAGGTAGAGAAGCAATAATGCAAGGCCTGAAACACACACTAGATATGGTAACATTCATTCACACATTTACCCAGTCACTCACACAACTGTGGATGATTTCACACTCACTCATTCAATCAGAGAGATATGGCTTCCTATCCACAGGGACTGTGGAGAGTTTGCATATCCCATGTAACAGAAAGATGAGAGCATGACCAGTAACATCGACTGGACGGTATGACCATCATCTTCTGAACATCCGCTCACCCAATTTCCCTGGAATCAGATGTATTAACAGGTGGTGTGTCCCATGTTGCTGCAGCTTCTACTCACCTGGGTTGGTTTTTACAAAAGATGCTGGGACATTTCTATAAGGATGTGACTACAATCAGCTAGAGCTGGTGTTGATCCAACAAGTCTCCTAAAGAAGGTAATGAGGAGAGCCGGGTATAGTCTTGTAGTCCCTGGGAATGGGCTTGTAATGGCTTATGTGTGACTAGATTTGCTCCAAGACCCCTCCAGCTCTCAGTAATTGCCTCTACCACGTCAAGCTACTTGGATGTAAATGGGGAACATATGGAGCTTGATGGCATTGTTAAGACATGGCTTTGGATCCTCTTTCTGATGATCCCTATGTTTTGTCGGAGCATGTTTGCTTCCCCCATCAAAGGGAAGCTAATAAAAAGACAGATGTACCCAGAAGGAACCAACCGACTGGAATGAACCTTGGTGGGTAGGTTTGACATTGTGAGACATGCGAATGATTCAAATTTCATGCTCAGCAGGTGTGATTTAAGGAAGAACTGGCCTTGCCGCTGTTTGACTGACTATATAAGGTCATCCCGTTGTGTGTGCTTTCCATTCTGATGCGTGCTTTTGAGTTGGTATCATCATTTACAAGCGAAGAAGTGTTTGAAAGCAATTCAAGCAATTGGAAGAGTTTCAGAGGGGTCACATCATAGCTCTCCGGGAAGGGAGATGGTTTTATTAAGGTACTGCGCATCATACCAGTCGATCTGAGAGACCTGTACAAACCATGAGTCGTCCGGTTAGTGCAGCACCATTAGCAGACGGCTGCAGGACACAGGACTACACTCACACAGACGTTACTAAGACCACCAAAGACTGCAGTGGTGTATCAGTCCTCATCTTCCTTCTGAATATCACAGAAACCCCACACTTCCTACATGACCAACAAACAGCTCTCTGATTGGTGGAAAATTAAGTAGGTGGCTACACTTTGTTCTTTTGGTTTGATTAGATGTTGCGAACGTTCCTCAGAGCTGCTGCTGAGACCCACTGTGAGTGAAGGGTAGAGGGGGTGGAAAGGGGATGGGGGGATGCTGACGCTTCATTTACAGCTGCATTTCTGTCCAGATGTTACCCAGCTGTCTCTTCACCACGATGTGGAGCCTATTACCAGTTTTTGTGTGATGCTTCAGCTCCCCTCCTCTATTGCACACACCTTATCAGCGAGGCGTCAAGAGCGAGACGTCAAGAGCGAGACAGTGCAAGGTTACCGCAGATATGTGGCACCAGCTGCTTCTCCTCTACATTCCATCACTGATCTTGATTGTCACATATTGGCTCATTATATGCTGTTCTCACCATCTCTCAGCATCCAGCGCATGGTCTTTGTGTCCTTTAGGGGGCGCTGTGGCTGAGATATCGGCTCTGATTTTCTGGCTGTCAGTCTTTTAATCAACATTGTTGAATTGCTTGAATGACTTTGGGTCCGTATTGACCCCTGCACACTGGGAACACCCCCACAACACTTTCCTTTTTAGAGACGCTCTAACCATAACATGACCATTACCGTTTGGCCCCTGTGAAAGCGGCTCTGGTCCTTACTCTCTACCATTCCACCTGTTTCCAACATCAACATCTGTTCTCTCACCGCCAACTCCACTGTCAGTTTCATTCCCTTCATCTTTAGTGGTTCTAATCTTGTGGCTCATTGGTGTATATATGTAACCTAAAAATTCTTCAGGAAATTTGCCAGTAAATCTTTGTCGGGCTTGATTAGTGTTGACCACGATCCAGTCCAGGCCTGCGTCTTCGGAATTACAATATAATTTAATTTAATTTAAACCACTCCAGCATTAACCTTTAAATTAACCTCGGGTGTAATTCAGCGCTGCTGGTTTTACAGCTGCTGAAAGACGATTACGCAACAGCAATAAACTTGTCAGACTTAGTGAAACACATCCTCAAATGTGACACAGCGCCCTCCTGTTCGTCTATGATTTACCAGATCCTCACACCAGCCCTTTAATTATCGCTTTTTGTTTGTATATTAGGGAGCGTGTCGGAGCTGAAGTCTCAGGGTCCTGGGTTCGATCCTAACCCTCAGATCAATTTGCCCTTCCATCTCTCAGCCTCGCTCATTACCATCACCCGGATAGTGCCAGGCTAACGTAAACTCCAACGAAGAGGAGGGACGGCGGAGATTGGAAAAAGTAGAACAGCACACTCCTCATGGCTCTTGAAGTTCAGAGGCAGAAATAGATGTGATTCAGCAGAAGTACAGCATCACAATTCCTGAAGATAGTTTCACCAGAGAGACCCTCAGGTCTTTTTAAGGTCTTCAGTGCAGGGGTAATGATTTCTAACATCTTGGAAATGCATGGTAATTTCAGGTCTTTTTTTTTTTTTTTGTAAAACAACCCGCAGCCTTGTATTCTGCCATTGCGTACTCTACATCTGTGTTAAGTTGTGATCAGATAAATAAAGTTTAATTGATTTACTTCAGTGGCTTGAGCATCTGGTTTTTAATCTCGTGACCTCTGTTACCAGCGTGATGTGTTGCCGATGTTGTGAGTGTGTTTGATGTATAATGACGGCGGTTGAACAAAGCCAGACGTTCCTAATTGTTAATTTTGCTGGGGTCAGAACCGGTCATTCTGAACTACAGATCACATGAACTGGAATATAATGAACATATCGACTGTGTTTATTAATTATCTCTGATTAAACACAACAGGGATCAGCTCTGACTGCTCCACACTCCGCTCTGAATAAGATCTCACTCTCACTCAGAAACTAACAAAGCACCTCTGACAGGATAGAAATCTTTGTTCATTATTTCTACAGTGATAAGTCATGGGAGCACACAGAGCTCTGATTCTGCTCTGACTTATTTCACTCTGCACAGCCTGAACATGCTCTCACCATGGCCCCTCTATCAGCAGACTGACTCCAGGAGAAAAAGCTAATTTTGCCAGTTTATTCCAATTCTGCACAGGGTGTAGAGGGGGCTGCCGAAGAGGCTACATTTTAAAAAACTGAAATCTTACTAAAAGTTTCCCATGGGATTTTATGTTCCTGTGGTGTTCCTGTTTTGTTAGATAAAGCAGAGTGGACTCTTCTTTTCGGCAAGCCCTTAGGAGCTGACCAGAAAGCCGTGCACACATTAGATTAACTACAAACCCAGTGGAAGCTACCAGTCACATACACAACAGTAAATGGTTGTTCATGGTTAATTTACAAATGCCATAGATTCTATAATGTACCACTGCTAGTTTGCACACACTGCAGCGCTGGCACTGCAAACCCCACAGGGGCGCTTGAGGCCAAATCCACAAGTTGCTTATAAAATGTCTTAAAAGGATTATGTATTAAATATTAACGTATGCTGGAACCTGCTTATGATCGTACCACTCCCACTCCATATGCCTAAAGAAAATTAACCCCTTAAATCCCAGATTTATTATGTCCTAAACGGTATTATTCAGAAAATTCACATTAAACACTTTGTGTAACAGAAATTCTACATGAAATGCAAAGAGGGGAATACTCCATGTCTATTTAATGTTAATATAGTTGTTACAGGCAGATTTACACTGGGACAGTTCTCTTTTGTTGAAGCAATACAAATAACCACTAGAGCTCATAATCGCTTATGATACTTACATAAGAACTCATCATGGAAATGATAGCGTGTCTTCCTGTTGCCCACTCCTAAACAGTGCAAAACTTGGAAAGTTTACATAGAGAACTGGGAAGTGATGCTGGGAAGTATAACCTCCTGTCCAGCTCCTGAAGGCTTAACCAATGGGAGAGCTTGCTTGGCTGTATCTGGATATCACAGAGGAATAAAAGATTATATCAAGGCTGCCAACTTTTAAGGTGGGCTTGGAGTACGATCAACCCCGGGTTAAACGTCAGTGTTTCACTCGCTAGGCAGTACCGCCTCCTCAAGCCAAATCTGTGGCCACACAAGATCCATGACCACACAGTGGTCATCATAATGGAAGGAACATTTTCGATTCAAGCTCTGTGTTTACTATGTAGGAGCGTCGATCCCTGTCCTTCTTCCTAACACAAAAGCAGCACTTAATGTCTCTCCAAATGGGAACATGGAGGAGTATCAGAGAGCCAACTGGAAGAGAGAAGAGGCACGGGACGCCAGTGCACTCTCTGCCCACTGCTCTTTGGCTTCTACTCATTGTGTGCAGCCAGAGCACTGCAGCTGAAAGTGAGTTCCACTGTAGCTTAGTTTCAATGTAAATTGCCACAATGTTCAAGGTTAGGAGCTGCTAAAATGTAACCTCATCCACCAAGTAACATTCATTGATAAAGTGACATTAAAGTGTTGTGAAGGAGAACCCCAGCTTAAACACAGACATACTTCCAAGCGGTAAGAGAACGGAATAAAACACACACAAAATAAAGACTTTTCAAGGACACCACTTTATTGTAAAACACAGTCTCCTTTTGTGATAAAAATAACACGACCTTAAGTGAAGAAGACGCAGCACTGAATCAGAGAAACGCCAGCGATGTCACTGCATGTCGAGATCCTGTGGGTAATGTGTTGTGTTTATGTCCGAGAGGGTTACTGATTGGCTGCAGAGTCCAAGCCTCATTCTGTGTGACATAATATGATCGTAGCATCATTTACACACAGCTAGTTTAGAAGTACCATAGATGTCTGTGGTGCAACTGGAATTCTGCATGAATTCGGCACTAGTTTTAAACTAACTACCCTCAATGTAAGGTTTAGGATGGATTTTACACGTTAAATTATGATCAAACCTATGTTCAGCCTCTGCAACTAGCTACTGGTGTCCTGTGAACTTGGGGTACTCTGGGGGGATCTGGCATTGCAGGAGGAACGAAGGTGTAGGGTCAATGCATCAGACTTTCTAAGAATGGTTCCTTGGGCCTAGGTGCAGCTTGCTCGGCCACTGCTTTCCATGTTTAGGACGCTCAATTCTCTACATGCTCTACCCCACTCCCCCTCCCCCCTCCCACGTTTCCCACCTGCACAGACACGGTGTGGATCCTGCATCCCCTGCCATCAGTACACAAACTCCGTACCCTGACACCCCCATTAGTACATAGCCATTCTTACAGACCATTATTATTGTTAGATGCCTATGTCACGTTACTGTTTTTATGTCAACTACAGGGGTAGTAGCATGTATCAGCAGGTACTGTTTCACAAACTGGAAGACGAAAGTTGGTCATAATGGATATAGTATACCGACACAGACCAGCCCTAGACAGAAGCACTTTAGAAAGTTGGAGCTGTTGGAGTCCATTGACCCAGTGGCTAAATCAGATGGAGGCTGGCTCCCACTGAGACTGCTCCCCCCACCCCCCTCCCCCTCGCTCTTCCTGCTCCTCTAATTGGAGGCTGGATTGAGCCATTTAGCTCTCACGAAAGGTCAGCACCTTTGGCGCATGCCATCTCACTCTGATGAGAGGGATGTCCTGCCCCGCTCGTCCGGAGAGAGAGAGAGCCTCCACTTTACGGCTGATCACCAAATGGACTGGGAGGAATGACCTTTAACTCCGGTAGACGTCCAGAGACATTTAGCATGTGGGCCGAGAGCCCAGAAGAAGGTCAGCAGCCTCTCCATGCTGATAAATGCTAGCTTGTTTGCTAGCTTGCATAGACAATGATCAGCCGATACATTAAAACCAACTCCTGTTTATTTTCTCAGCTCAGTTGTTCAGGTATGAGTGGATCAGACACAGCAGTGCTGCTGGAGTTTTTAAACCCCTCAGTGTCTGGACCGAGAACAGTCCACCGACCAAAAACATCCAGCCGACAGCGTCCTGTGTCACTGATGAAGGACTAGAGGACGAGCGACACACACTGTGCAGCGACAGATGAGCTACTGTCTCTGACTCTACATCTACAAGGTGGACCAACGAGGGAGGAGTGTCTCACAGAGTGGACAGAGAGTGGACACAGGGTTTAAAAACTCCAGCAGCACTGCTGTGTCTGATCCAAATAGAGCCACAATATTCTTTAAAGAACTGTTTATCATCGAAAAGGACAACAGCAAAGAACCATTTATGCATCATGAGTTCTTTGAGTCCTCAGAGCGCTATCTTTGAGCCATTTAGTGAAGAGCTGAATTATAAACTGTGATTGGCAGACAGACAAGAAAAAACACAGCAGCTGGTTTCTATCTAGGAGTGAACCATGCGAGATGTATTTGGGAGGATGACTCTGCTACTTTCTGCCAGCGCTGTTGATCTGGACGTACTAAGTCATCACCATGTGGTGGGAGCAGACCGCTCTGTGCCTCTTACAAAGTTTTGGGACATTTTAAAGTTTCTTCTGAAGGCTCCAGACGTCACACAGGGTGAGGTGTGGCAGAATAGACACATTCTCCTTGTCCCTCTGCACAGAGGACGGCTTTAATGATACGGCACACACGGGGGGAAGAGGACAGGGCCTTTGAGCTCACACGAGACCCCCTCTTGAGATGAGGGACTGATGGCAGTAAACACGGCTCAAACTGCACCCTGCCTTTTGCCTTTCTTCTGCCTTTTGTTCAGAGAACTATCAGCAGCACATGCCGAGAATGGGCTCTGAACTTTCAGGAGAAGGATAACAAACCTGTCACTGGACAGTGTTATGGCAGAACTGGTTCTAGGAACAGTGGAAGTGTGTTCTCTGGGAGGTCATACCTTTAGGATGAGTTTAGAGTTGGAGCACCTGACCTCACTAATACTCTCATGACTGAATGCTATCAAATGTTCACAGCAATGCTCCAACACGCATTTGAAATGGATCCCTATGTGACATGACTGTCCGTTGCTCTGCATGCTTTCTTAACCCCATATCATCCTGCAGTGCAGTGACACTGACGTGGTGGTGGTGTGTTAGTGTGTGTTGTGCTGGTGTAGAGTGGATCAGACACAGCAGTGCTGCTGGAGTTTTTAAACCCTGTTTCCACTCTCTGTCCACTCTGTGAGACACTCCTCCCTCGTTGGTCCACCTTGTAGATGTAGAGTCAGAGACAGTAGCTCATCTGTCGCTGCACAGTGTGTGTCGCTCGTCCTCTAGTCCTTCATCAGTGACACAGGACGCTGTCGGCTGGACGTTTTTGGTCGGTGGACTGTTCTCAGTCCAGACACTGAGGGGTTTAAAAACTCCAGCAGCACTGCTGTGTCTGATCCACTCTACACCAGCACAACACACACTAACACACCACCACCACGTCAGTGTCACTGCAGCGCTGAGAATGATCCACCACCACATCACACCTGCTCTGTGGGGGTCCTGAGTAAAGGGGCTACAGAAGTATGCAGAACAGATGGACTACAGTCTGTAATTGTAGAACTACAAAGTGCTCCTGTGTGGTCAGTGGAGCTGAGAGAGTGAACACTGGAAGTGGAAACAACACGGCTTTTTTAATGTTATGGCTGATCTCTGTATTTAACCCATTGTGATCAGGTTTTCTTCACTGCTGTGAAAACACAGCCAGCATCCGTGTCATTAATAGAATGAATTGCTGGAATCATTAATGTCTGATAAAGCCGCAGCCAATCAATTACACGGCTCTCTGCGCTGTGTCTGAGCGTCTCTCCCGCCGTCTTAAGCTGGTCGGGGGGCTGTGTGAAGGGACCACTGCTCCAGAGATGGCTGCGTGTACAGAGTGCTGAGCACCGTAATTATCCGGCCAGTCAAAACGCTGTCACAATCAATCCCATTTCCAATCAGGCACAATGCGCCACAGAGCAATCACACATGGCCATGAAGAGGCCGTCTTCATTAAGGGGGGAACAGTGCGGACCCTCGCTGGGGGAGATATCTTCATGAGACGAAGCCAAATAAGCAGCAGAGGAGGTGTGGGCTTTGACAGGGGAAGCGTGGGCGGGGGAGCTCCACTGTGTCCAAAGCCTTGTTTATATTCAGAGGAGACGCCTGAGCTGGACTCATGAGGCGTCAGCATCCACAGTGGCAGGAGCTTTCCTCTCTGAGCGGGTCTGAAAGGAACGGTGCAGTAATGACCGTGCTGCATCCAGACAGCAGGGGTGGCCACGTCCACATGTGCTCCACAGTAAACAGCACTTAACACCCCTCACTGAAAGTGCTGCACAGCTGTTCCCCTGCCGTGATCGTGCTGTTATTATTGCCCTTCTGCTACTTTACATTCAGACTGAACCATCTCGGGTCTGCAGCAGGTGACCGTACAGGGAGAGGAGTGAGAACGTGTTCTAGATATCTCCACAGGTCACAGGTGGGCGAGAGGGTGAATATATAACCTCACCATACACTCACGATGCATCACAAGGCTGTTTCACACAACTGGCCACTTCATTAGAAACCAGGGGCGTGGACACGGGTGGGAGTGGGTGATTATCGCGTGGACACACACTCCTTCCTGTCAGTTTCTCTCACATTTCCCCAAAGCCAAACTAAATGCTGCTGCCACGTTTTGTGAACTACCTAAGGCTCACTCCCCCACACCTGTCAACATCGTGATACCCACTCCACACCACGACTGATTACAATAATAAGTGTAACTTCTGATGAGGGTACATGAGCATGGGGTCCTGGAGTAATTTAGCCCTGGTGGTGTTTCCTTACGGATAATTGACTTCCACACAAAATAAATAGATCAAACTTTGAAAGCACAAGCCCTGCATACCTGCTGCTGTGTATGTGAGCCAGTTTATTCTGCCATGTCAGGAACGCTTCAGCACTTGGCTCTGGATCAGTTTCAGATGAGGGTTCAGAGCACCTGTCAGTCCAAACTGTTGACTGCTGGAGATTCAACGCGAACACCTTCTTCTAAGACCCGCCCACCCGTGAAAAGTGGGTCAAAACTGAGGAGATAGAATGAAGCAGAAGCAAACAAGTGATTCCAGATGAAAAGTTCTCTATCAGCAAAATTAACAAAACAAAGAAATGAAAGAAAACACTAGCAAATTGCAAAAAAAAAAAAAAAAAAAAAAAAAAAATCTGCAATTCAAGTAACCACAGAGTAATACATTCATTCATTATCTGTAACTCTTATCCAGTTCAGGGTCGCGGTGGGTCCAGAGCCTACCTGGAATCATTGGGTGCAAGGCAGGAATACACCCTGGAGGGAGCGCCAGTCCTTCACAGGGCAACATACACACACATCACACTTCTCACAGACAGTCACCCGGAGGAAACCCACACGGCCAATCCACCTGCAACATGTGTTTTTGGACTGTGGGAGGAAACCAGAGCACCCGGAGGAAACCCACGCAGACACAGGGAGAACACACCACACTCCTCACAGACAGTCACCTTGAGGAAACCCACGCAGACAGAGAGAAGACACCACGCTCATCACAGACAGTCACCTGGAGGAAACCCACGGAGACACAGAGAGAACACAACACACTCCTCACAGACAGTCACCCGGAGGAAACCCACGCAAACACAGAGAGAACACACCACACTCCTCACAGACAGTCACCCGGAGGAAACCCACGCAGACACAGAGAGAACACACCACACTCCTCACAGACAGTCACCCAGAGGAAACCCACGGAGACACAGAGAGAACACACCACACTCCTCACAGACAGTCACCCGGGGGAAACCCACGCAGACACAGGGAGAACACACCACACTCCTCACAGACAGTCACCCAGAGGAAACCCACGCAGACACAGAGAGACCACACCACACTCCTCACAGACAGTCACCCGGAGGAAACCCACGCAGACACAGAGAGAACACACCACACTCCTCACAGACAGTCACCCGGAGGAAACCCACGCAAACACAGAGAGAACACACCACACTCCTCACAGACAGTCACCCAGAGGAAACCCACGGAGACACAGGGAGAACACACCACACTCCTCACAGACAGTCACCCGGAGGAAACCCACGCAGACACAGAGAGAACACACCACACTCCTCACAGACAGTCACCCGGAGGAAACCCACGCAGACACAGGGAGAACACACCACACTCCTCACAGACAGTCACCCGGAGGAAACCCACGCAGACACAGGGAGAACACACCACACTCCTCACAGACAGTCACCCGGAGGAAACCCACGCAAACACAGAGAGAACACACCACACTCCTCACAGACAGTCACCCGGAGGAAACCCACGCAAACACAGAGAGAACACACCACACTCCTCACAGAAAGTCTAAATCTCCATCTTTTATTAATTATGTATTTTGTCTTTTGTGTAAAAAGCAGGATCTTGGGGAGTCTGTCACCCGTGGGGCCCTGCAGAAACCATGGGGTGTGTTACTACTCTGGGATTTTGGCATCTTGTTGGTCCATGAGCAGATTAAGCCTTTCTAAAAGTACAGGACAGTGAGTTTTGCTCAGTATACACCCCAATATATTTCTCCCAGCTCAACCTTGGATAAACTTAGACCAGGGCTTGTGAACTCTGGGGGAAAAAAAAAGACTTTAATTATTAATGGCATGTTCTTGTCTCTCGTGAGCTGGCTTTTCTTTTCGTCTCTAAAACTCGGCTCATCAGCGGTGACTCAGGTCCCCATGCTGCATCTTTACCAACACCCCCAGGACTGCTCGTTGAGCGGGGGAGGCTCAGTCTCATTTTTCAAGTGTCAGTTTAAATACGCATCACTGCCAGTGGACAACTGCTTGTTTTTGGCAAACTCAAGCCTGTTGCTCAGCACACTGGTTTATAGACCTGCAAAATCAAAAGGGCTTTTACTAAAGTTTTTGATGTCTGTAGATGTCAACAGGTTTGTGTTGCTGGTGATGATTCACTTTCCCGATTCATAGGCATTGTACGAATCCTGATAAAGGTCAGAAAAACCCTTGTTCAGTGGGTGTGTATATTATGTGTGTGTCTGGAGCCCACCAACACACACACTGTGAAACAAGACCCACCTAGTGTGTTTTTCAGAAAACACAGGACAAAACGAGCCGTTCTGATTCGGCTCCACTTTTGATGTCAAGTGCAGAGACTTTGGAATGGCCCCGCCCCCTCGTCTGAGACTGTCCAATCACAGCGCTGGATTCATGTTTACGTGAGAGCGAAAAGACGAGGTTAAACGCAGCAAAACAGACACAACGAGCGCTGAGAAAACAGAGAAAACAAGAACAGAGAAGAAAGAGAACAGAGTGAAAACGGCTAAAAACCAGAGCTTCTGCTCCTCGCTCCTCACTGCTGTGTGCTCGGGGTCGGGGTTAACAGCGAGCGGCTCATTATCATTTAAAGGAACAGGTGCTGACACATACTCAAGCGTTCACGCCTGTGGACAGTTGTACCCCTTGTGCTCTTCCTGCATCTGCGCGGTTAATTGAGCAGATTCTGATCACTGAAGAGATTAACTACCTCACTAACTCACTGGAACTACAAAAGATGTCTTTACAAGCTGTTCCTGTTTTCCACCCATGACCTTCTGAAGGATTAGGAGTGTAATTTTGCCACAGTCTGAGCTGCGGCACGCTACATGATGTCTGAACGTGTGAGGAAACAAACAGACGCTTATTTACGTTCTCACCAGCCGCTTCACCATCTGCTGCTCTGTGTGCCGAGGAGAAGGCGACATGCTCAGAATCATGAATCCATCAACATATGTTGTGTATGGTGTTCCCCTGATCCTCAACCTACTTCCAGCCTCTGGAAGGAGTTGTGTGTCTGGAGGTGTGTCAGAAAAAACACACCTTTGTGAATGGAACGAGCCGGCACTGACAGAGCATGCCAACCTGTGCCATGTACCCTGGCATGGAAATATAAACTCATGTACTCTACTGTGGTTTGAATACTGATTTAAACTGATGATTAAAGCTAAGTTTTAAAGTAACGCTAGGTAGTATTTTTACCTTAAAATTACAGCTTCAAAATCATTGTGATGCTCCACTGACCTGTAATGGAGAGAATAGAGCCTCTGTTATTTTTACTGCAGAAACTGCACTATGTAACTTTAGAAGGAGGGTAGGACCCAGAGGAAACCTTGATCTGAGGATTAAGCCCAGGACCCTGAGACTCTGGAGCTGGAAGTGACCGTACCACCAGGAGGCCTTTTTCATCCATCCATGTCATTTTTTTTTGTTATGATAATGAGGTTGTTGCCAGTTTGTCATCATTCTTATCCATAGGTTGCAGTCACTTTATTTATTTATTTATTTATTTGGCCGTGTGTGCCGTACTGAGGACCTATTTTCAGGTTTCACAGTGCAGCACTAATGTAAACAGATGTGAAAGGTGATTATATTCATCTCACACTCAGCTCCTCTCCCTGCGCTGGAGAGACTCTCACAGCATTCAGAAGCACGGATGTCCAATTGTTTCTCTTATTTGATTTCGAGTTTGATAAAGCGGTTCCCCTTGTCTGAAAGTGTCAGTGCAGTGAGAGATGTTTCCACGCCCCAGCGAAGCCTGGCTGTCTACACCCTCCATAGAGCACAGTGCTGGTCATAACATAATGGTTTTTGCCCTCACGTTATTTCTTAGTGAGCTATAAGGTTCACGTTTCCCTGTTGAAGTAGTGTGTAATTACTGTGCAGTTTTATTAGTTTATTATCAGTGAGGTGCACTATTAAGGGCGTATGGTGCTATTTGGGACGTGTTGACAGAAACAGACAGAGCTGTGTTTACAAAGGTGATATGGATAAATGGGTCAGGGATCCATAATTATCTTTCTTTAATTTTACCAATAAAATGAGGACTAAAGGTGATGAAAGAAATGATAAAACAACTTCACAGTTTTATGTGTGTGTTTGAGTAATCAGTAGGTCTCCAATATGGCAGCTGCTCTACACTGAGTTCAGCTTCAGTCCACCAGGTCTTTGACAGGAGAAGAATGCATGAAAGGTGGAGCATGTCTACTGCAGGTGACTGGGAGCTGGGTGTCTAGAGTTAACTCTAACAGACAGGCTGCTATATGAGGTATTCCTTTATTTCTTTTAGCCAATGGGGGGGAGAAAGGGGTCCACTGAATGCAGTAAATGAGGCGCTAAAAGATTCTTAATCATTTCTGCTTCTTCTGAGCTCACACTGAGTTATAGATAATGCTAGACCACAGCTAGATGGAGGGGCTTCATTAATGCTCTTAGTGTCTGTAATGTGGTCTATTCCATTCCCATTAGACACACCAAGGCAAAGAGAGAGAACAACTGTGTTCATTTTAAATATGTGTTGCTTTCCCTGAGCAGGGAACTAAACCCTAGGAACTGAACCCTAGTCCTCGGTCCTTACTGATCTGTGCTTTACCCGAGCAGGGAATGGAACCCTAGTCTTCGGTCCTTACGGATCTGTGCTTTACCCGAGCAGGGAATCGAACCCTAGTCCTCGGTCCTTACTGATCTGTGTTTTACCCGAGCAGGGAATGGAACCCTAGTCTTCGGTCCTTATGGATCTGTGCTTTACCTGAGCAGTGAATCGAACCCTAGTCCTCAATCCTTACGGATCTGTGCTTTACCCGAGCAGGGAATGGAACCCTAGTCCTCGGTCCTTACTGATCTGTGCTTTACCCGAGCAGGGAATGGAACCCTAGTCCTCGGTCCTTACTGATCTGTGCTTTACAAGGACTGTCTGCAAACTTCTGGACTACAAATCAACCCAAAGAATAGAAAGAAAAGAAAGTGTTTGTTGCTTAGCTGTACATTTGGCAGTCGGAGGAAATTAGAGAAAAACAAAAGGCTGTGGGAGCTTCGGCGTGGAATAAAGAGGCGTCTAATTTCCCCCTGGAAGTGAGCGCTGAGCTGAGCTAGAAGTTAAACTATTGTCATCATCACCCTGTTAAACTCTTCATATTACAGCCTGTCTCTGATCCTCCTACTCATTTCTGCTCTGCCGTTCGCAAAAGAGGAATAATGTGCCTGGAAATAGTGCATTCCCACCAAAGTCTAGCACCATGACTCCTGTTCCAGGCACAGTCGCTGTGGAGCCTGAGATAATTACATGCATTTTAACCCTTAGAAGTCTAGTGCATTTGAGTTATGTTGCGTAATTACATAATTATATAATTACATCTGTTAATTACATAGCTAGGTAGTTAGTCTTTTCTGCTTATATTAATGTCAGAGAATGATGAGCAACAATCAAATTAAATCAAATCAAATCAAGTTGTACTGGTCACACACACACCTACCCACCCACACACACACACACACACAACTGAACACAGCATAAGGTGCAGTGCAACAGCGAAGCTTACTACACTGTTCAGTACCATCAAAACCAGACCATATAGTAGAAAAATAGAAAATATTTGCAAAAATGTATTTAAAATATACAAATAAAAGACTTATTGTTGCGTGCAGGTGTGTGCAGATACATGCAAATGAGTAGAAGATTATATTAGTGTTGTTACTATTATCATAGGGTGGCATGGTGGCACGGCAGGTAGTGTCACAGTCACACAGCTCCAGGGACCTGGAGGTTGTGAATTCGAGTCCCGCTCCGAGTTGCTGTCTGTGAGGAGTGTGGTGTGTTCTCTCTGCGTCTGCGTGGGTTTCCTCCGGGTGACTGTCTGTGAGGAGTTTGGTGTGTTCTCCCTGTGTCTGCATGGGTTTCCTCCGGGTGACTGTCTGTGAGGAGTGTGGTGTGTTCTCCCTGTGTCTGCATGGGTTTCCTCCGGGTGACTGTCTGTGAGGAGTGTGGTGTGTTCTCCCTGTGTCTGTGTGGGTTTCTTCCGGGTGACTGTCTTTGAGAAGTGTGGTGTGTTCTCCCTGTGTCTGCATGGGTTTCCTCCGGGTGACTGTCTGTGAGGAGTGTGGTGTGTTCTCCCTGTGTCTGCGTGGGTTTCCTCCGGGTGACTGTCTGTGAGGAGTGTGGTGTGTTCTCCCTGTGTCTGCGTGGGTTTCCTCCGGGTGACTGTCTGTGAGGAGTGTGGTGTGTTCTCCCTGTGTCTGCGTGGGTTTCTTCCGGGTGACTGTCTGTGAGGAGTGTGGTGTGTTCTCCCTGTGTCTGCATGGGTTTCCTCCGGGTGACTGTCTGTGAGGAGTGTGGTGTGTTCTCCCTGTGTCTGTGTGGGTTTCTTCCGGGTGACTGTCTTTGAGAAGTGTGGTGTGTTCTCCCTGTGTCTGCATGGGTTTCCTCCGGGTGACTGTCTGTGAGGAGTGTGGTGTGTTCTCCCTGTGTCTGCGTGGGTTTCCTCCGGGTGACTGTCTGTGAGGAGTGTGGTGTGTTCTCCCTGTGTCTGCGTGGGTTTCCTCCGGGTGACTGTCTGTGAGGAGTGTGGCGTGTTCTTCCTGTGTCTGTGTGGGTTTCCTCCCACAGTCCAAAAACACACGTTGGTAGGTGGATTGGTGACTGAAAAGTGTCCGTAGGTGTGAGTGTGTGAGTGAATGTGTGAGTATGTGTTGCCCTGTGAAGGACTGGCGCCCCCTCCAGGGTGTATTCCCGCCTTGATTCCAATGAACAGGGTGTATTCCCGCCCAAAGATTCCAGGTAGGCTCTGGACCCACCGCGATTGGATAAGGGTTACAGACATGAATGAATGAACGATTATTATCGTAGTTTATAGGACTGACACATATGAAAATGTATTAATGCAAGGTGTAAATATGTAGGCACTGCCAAAGTGATGTGTGGGTGTGGTACATTAGTCACATTTTTTAGAGAAACAACAGCATTTGCTTCAATATTAAAATTCATTTTTACAGTAAATGTCTTTTACAACACGAATTTACAGCAAAATCACCAATTTTATATTGAAATATATTCATAAACAACAAGTTTACATTAACTTTCCATTATAAAACACTAACTGACCATTTATTTTACGTTAAAACACACCAGCTTTTTATTAACTTTAGAATTAATTTACTGACTTCTGGGGATTTAGAGTCCTCTCTGGTGAGAGTTGTAATTGCACCAAACCCGAGCATCAATGTGTTTAAAACGTGAGTCTCCTTTAAGAGAGGATTAAACTGATGAGCTTTCAGAGAGAGCTCAGTCAAAACTTGGGATGTAAGATAATTATATTTTAGTTATAAACCATTTTAATGCATTATTAGGTTGCACTGTGTACTGTACACACTCAATACAGTTAAAACGACAATAAAATAATTTTCACTTCACAAAAAAGGGAAAACAATGACTACCAGTTTAACTTTACACTACAAAGGAAGTTGTCTCTTGCTGTACTTGTAAACGTGAGTGGATAGAAAGCATAGACTCTGCACTTCACTCTCTGTATCACACACTGTATCAACGGGCTGTGATTAGCTTTGAGTGGGGAACATATGAATCTACACACAGGGGTTGCATCAAAGCTGTCCACATGATATTGTTTATGTTTTGGTTGTGCTACTCCGCCCTTCCTCCTCCATCGCCCTCGCCCGGTATCTGTTGCCATGGTGACTGACTATTCTATCTTTATCTTGGTTTTGTATTGTATGTTTAGTCTATGACCCTGTAGCGTACTCTACCCATTTATTCCAGGTTAAGTATCAGTGCTCTTAGTAGATCTTTTAGTAACGTAGACCACGCCCAGAGAAGCGTCAGAGAGGGGGGCGGGGCGAACTCAGATGGTTTGGGCTGGAGTTGAAGGTGACCCCAGGGCTTAAATGGTCAAAGAGAAAAAGGCAGGAGACGGGGTGGTGGTGGGTGTGATGTTGTTCAACACAGGGAAGGAGTGAGAGTGAAGGGGTATAAATGGAGCTGTGGGGAGGTGATTGGGGCATGGTCTGACCCCCAAAACTACGTCACCTGGTGACTTCACTTTGGTACATTTTTATTTATGCATTAATTTTTAAAATAAATTAATAAATCAAAAGGGGCGGCACAGTGGCACAGCAGGTAGTGTCGCAGTCACACAGCTCCAGGGGCCTGGAGGTTGTGGTTTCGATTCCCGCTCCGGGTGACTGTCTGTGAGGAGTGTGGTGTGTTCTCTCTCTGTCTGCGTGGGTTTCCTCCGGGTGACTGTCTGTGAGGAGTGTGGTGTGTTCTCCCTGTGTCTGCGGGGGTTTCCTCCAGGTGACTGTCTGTGAGGAGTGTGGTGTGTTCTCTCTGTGTCTGCGTGGATTTCCTCCAGGTGACTGTCTGTAAGGAGTTGGTGTGTTCTCTCTGTGTCTGCGTGGGTTTCCTCCAGGTGATTGTCTGTGAGGAGTGTGGTGTGTTCTCTCTGTGTCTGCATGGGTTTCCTCCAGGTGACTGTCTGTGAGGAGTGTGGTGTGTTCTCTCTGTGTCTGCGTGGGTTTCCTCCGGGTGACTGTCTGTGAGGAGTGTGGTGTGTTCTCCCTGTGTCTGCGTGGGTTTACTCCGGGTGACTGTCTGTGAGGAGTGTGGTGTGTTCTCCCTGTGTCTGTGTGGGTTTCCTCCAGGTGACTGTCTGTGAGGAGTGTGGTGTGTTCTCCCTGTGTCTGTGTGGGTTTCCTCCGGGTGACTGTCTGTGAGGAGTGTGGTGTGTTCTCTCTGTGTCTGTGTGGGTTTCCTCCGGGTGCTCCAGTTTCCTCCCACAGTCCAAAAACACACGTTGGTAGGTGGATTGGTGACTCAAAAGTGTCCGTAGGTGTGAGTGTGTGAGTGAATGTGTGTGTGTGTGTCTGTGTTGCCCTGTGAAGGACTGGCGCCCCCTCCAGGGTGTGTTCCCGCCTTGCGCCCAATGATTCCAGGTAGGCTCTGGACCCACCGCGACCCTGAACTGGATAAGGGTTACAGATAATGAATGAATGAATGAATAATAAATCAAAAGACCTTTGTAAATAAAGACAGATTTCACTGTTCCAAATGTTACAAGAAACTTCACAGGTGTGAGGTTCTTCAAACCTCCTCCAATGAACCACCCATTAAAAGGTTTCCAGGGAACTGAATGTGTCTACAGCGCTGCAGAGAGCTCTGGGACCTTCACTTGTAAGAGTGCAGACTACAAATCATGTCTTGAAAGTTAAAAGAGTACAAACCAGTAAAAGGGTGGAGGTTCTTCTCCCAGGTCTGAACCATAACCTTAGCCTTTCCTGACGTTTATATGATGTTGTTGTGTTGTTGTTTATTACAAAACTAAAATGACGAGATCACGATGAGATCCCGAGGACGCTCGTAAACAAGGTCAAACACTGGCCTCGCCGAGGATGTGTGCAGAAATCAATCTACTACGCCACGTCAGTGAACCTGGAAGGTGTCAGTCAAACTGAGATACGCGCTCTGGGTGTTTAGCGAGGCAGACAGAGGAGTAAATATGGAGTGACAGCCATGTCACATCAAGAGGAATCGCACATAGGCAACCTGAGGTCAACCCACACACAGCAAGTGATGGAGGAAGAGATTTGTACACAGCACCTTTTAGCCACAGCTCTGAGTCACTGCCCCCAACAGGACAATACTCCACATGAAATATCATTATGGTCCGACTCCCTCCCTGAGTCATGCATATACTTATATAGTTGCAGCTTTTAAATGTATCAGCTCAAAGCTCACTACAGTGGCAGACAGGACATCTCCATGTGTTTGTGGAATGGTTCGTGAATTTGAACAAGAAATCTATGACAAAGTTTTTGTTTTACTCACCAATGTGCCTTCAAATAGTTCTCGACCTGAAGATTGTGCAGCTCTGTCTCGAGACTATTCCTCTCATTTCTCCATGCTGTGCTCATCTCTGTAAACACACAGGTAAGAGCGGAGCTTCTGCAGTAGGCGTCAAATGAGCTACAATGTCACATGATGCTATTAAACCAATTAAACACAAGGTATTTCTTCTGACGTGTGAAATAATGATGGAAAATAAAACAAATCTAAAGATAAATGTTTAATTTGTTTGCTCCAAAAAAGGAGGACTACTAAACGGACTCTGAAAAGAGCAAAGAGCACATCTCGTCACACTGTTGTCTCCCAGATGTCTTCTCAGCTCATCCCAAAGGGGTTGGGTTTTTGGAGGTCAAAACTCAGGACTCTGGATTCAGTATTTTCCAGGCAGCATTGTGCAATGTGGTCACTGCTTACAGTACAAACAGTTTTAATCAAAGACTTTGACCACGGCTCTAATGGGAAATGAAATAATAGGCTAAATATTTGAATTTTCACAAGCTTTTTAGCTCCTATGTTTTTTTTATGTCCTATTGTTATGCCTTCTTTCTCAAGCATTTTAATGATCATGTTGACACAGTTGTTGCGTGATCACAGGAAACGTGTTTATTTAAATTGGGAAATATATTTTCACCGTGAGGAGTGTGGTGTGTTCTCCCTGTGTCTGTGTGGGTTTCCTCCAGGTTACTGTCTGTGAGGAGTGTGGTGTGTTCTCTCTGTGTCTGCGTGGGTTTCCTCCGGGTGACTGTCTGTGAGGAGTGGGGTGTGTTCTCTCTGTGTCTGCGTGGGTTTCCTCCGGGTGACTGTCTGTTAGGAGTCTGGTGTGTTCTCTCTGTGTCTGCGTGGGTTTCCTCCAGGTTACTGTCTGTGAGGAGTGTGGTGTGTTCTCCCTGTGTCTGTGTGGGTTTCCTCCGGGTGACTGTCTGTGAGGAGTGTAGTGTGTTCTCCCTGTGTCTGCGTGGGTTTCCTCCGGGTGACTGTCTGTGAGGAGTGCGGTGTGTTCTCCCTGTGTCTGTGTGGGTTTCCTCCGGGTGACTGTCTGTGAGGAGTGTAGTGTGTTCTCCCTGTGTCTGTGTGGGTTTCCTCCGGGTGACTGTCTGTGAGGAGTGTGGTGTGTTCTCTCTGTGTCTGTGTGGGTTTCCTCCGGGTGACTGTCTGTGAGGAGTGCGGTGTGTTCTCCCTGTGTCTGTGTGGGTTTCCTCCGGGTGACTGTCTGTGAGGAGTGTAGTGTGTTCTCCCTGTGTCTGCGTGGGTTTCCTCCGGGTGACTGTCTGTGAGGAGTGTAGTGTGTTCTCCCTGTGTCTGCGTGGGTTTCCTCCGGGTGACTGTCTGTGAGGAGTGCGGTGTGTTCTCCCTGTGTCTGTGTGGGTTTCCTCCGGGTGACTGTCTGTGAGGAGTGTAGTGTGTTCTCCCTGTGTCTGCGTGGGTTTCCTCCGGGTGACTGTCTGTGAGGAGTGTGGTGTGTTCTCTCTGTGTCTGTGTGGGTTTCCTCCGGGTGACTGTCTGTGAGGAGTGCGGTGTGTTCTCCCTGTGTCTGTGTGGGTTTCCTCCGGGTGACTGTCTGTGAGGAGTGTAGTGTGTTCTCCCTGTGTCTGCGTGGGTTTCCTCCGGGTGACTGTCTGTGAGGAGTGCGGTGTGTTCTCCCTGTGTCTGTGTGGGTTTCCTCCGGGTGACTGTCTGTGAGGAGTGTGGTGTGTTCTCTCTGTGTCTGTGTGGGTTTCCTCCGGGTGACTGTCTGTGAGGAGTGTGGTGTGTTCTCCCCGTGTCCACGTGGGTTTCCTGCGGGTGACTGTCTGTGAGGAGTGTGGTGTGTTTTCCCTGTGTCTGCGTGGGTTTCCTCCAGGTTACTGTCTGTGAGGAGTGCGGTGTGTTCTCCCTGTGTCTGTGTGGGTTTCCTCCGGGTGACTGTCTGTGAGGAGTGTAGTGTGTTCTCCCTGTGTCTGCGTGGGTTTCCTCCGGGTGACTGTCTGTGAGGAGTGTGGTGTGTTCTCTCTGTGTCTGTGTGGGTTTCCTCCGGGTGACTGTCTGTGAGGAGTGTGGTGTGTTCTCCCCGTGTCCACGTGGGTTTCCTGCGGGTGACTGTCTGTGAGGAGTGTGGTGTGTTTTCCCTGTGTCTGCGTGGGTTTCCTCCGGGTGCTCTGGTTTCCTCCCACGGTCCAAAAACACACGTTGGTAGGTGGATTGGCGACTCAAATGTGTCCGTAGGTGTGTGTGAGTGAACGTGTGTGTGTTTGTGTGTGTCTGTGAAGGACTGGCGCCCCCTCCAGGGTGTATTCCCACCTTGCGCCCAATGATTCCAGGTAGGCTTCGGACCCACCGTGACCCTGAACTGGTTAAGGGTTACAGACAATGAATGAATGAATGAATGAATAAATATATTTTCATGTAAATAAAGGTACTCCTAAAGCATTCAAATATCAAACTGCAAATGACTGTAAAATATAGCATTATTGAATTTGAGCTCAGACGTGAGGAATTTAAATTCAAACTTGCCATTTTGCACATTATGTTTTTCGTTTTATTTTTGATGGTGCTATGCTTTCCTTAGGGCTAGGGCTGGGACTGTGCACCAATACAGGAGACGCACCAATGTGGTCTGGACTATGTTTTCAGTCGGTGTACACCCTGGTATTTTAAAGTTACTGCACAGTATTAGAAATGCACTGTTTTTCTCATTACTTGTGATACACATAATAAGCAGCAGCTGGATAACTCAATGTCCAGACCAATTTTCATGGTCATTTTCCAGATTTTTGAGTGTGGATGCGTCCTGTTTTTAGATCAGGGGTTAAGAATGCTCAACTTTAACTCCAGCATAGACTAAAAACTCATGACTAATATTGCGTCAGAGGTGAGCGACTTGGCTGCACAAGGATGCGGTCATTACTCCGGTGATTAGTTTCCTGCTCTGACACACATTAACAACATTGGCATCCAAAATGAGGCCATGAAATTTTTCAAAAAACTAAAATAATACGACGGAATGCACATAGCTTCCGGCCAATTTGGGGCCAAGAAGGCGTGATGAGCTGAAATTTGTGGCCTTCTTAGGAGATGGGCTCTTGCTTTAAGCCGGTTAAGCGTGACCGGATTGAGAAGACGCTCGAGACTCTATCCCTGGTGTGACCTTGCTGCTATTAGACATCTTCTGGATTAAAAAAATATATATGAGGGTAAACACTCGGGTATCATCGGCTGGCTTCCGTGGACGTAATCAGTGAGTTTTTAATTAAAAGTCAGGAATGTGCATCGCCGCTCCCACTCCCTCCGCCGGAAAGCCATTTAAAAAATCCTAATGGAATTCATTATTTTCTTCATTTGCAAACCAGTGGTACAGAGGACGGGCGGCTTAGCGCGAACGCCTCATCACTCTGCCGGCCCGGCTGACAGCTGCCCTCTGTCTGCTGGAAGCTGATCCATAAACAGCCCATAAACAAAGTCCAGCACACACTCCCCAATAACTCAGATGGCCCTCCTGCATCTCCGTTTGATTTCCCAAGAAGCGGCAGGAACGGAGAAGGTGGGGGAGAAGAAATACATCACTTGAGAATGACAGTGCAGCCACTATCTGGAGGACTGTCAGCGGCTGGCTGTGTTTATTGTGATACAGTGATTGTTCTGTATGAAGAGAGAGTGCCAGAGGGGTAAATAGAGTCGCGTGCAGGCTATTTCTCTACGTGCCACTGCAAATACACACAGCACATTACATAGGGAGCTTGGCATCTGAACATGTCAAAACACATCGGATATTCCAGGGAAACGTGGGATGTTGTGAATGGGAATGAACTGACACCTCACACTGAAACATCCTGAAACTACAGTAGCCATAAAAGGCCATAGTTCTGCACATGTTTTACTGTGTTTTATCACAATAACATTATTTATCGCATTATCACAACCCATCAAACTAGTTATAATGTCAGTGATGCTGTATCTATTGCATGCCTTGTGTGTAAACTGCACTGTCTTGTTGCCTTGAGGGACGAAGGAACAACCCAGGAGGTCTCTTGGACTAAGCTGTCCCACTGACCCTGCTGTGGCTGCATAAACACCAGCAGCACATAACTGCTTAAGTCAGACCCAATGATCATCAGCCACATCATCCAGACCTTTCTCAGTGTTGGACAGACACACCTCAGAGGGACACGGGGCAGCACAGAGCCATAGACGACCATGACACACAGCGATTTATTACTCCCATGTCGCACAAACAGACCTTGTTGTTATAACCTGGCTGTTGCTGGGGTTTATGTTTTATTAATACATTAATGATATTAATTAAATAATTTACCCTGAAAGGGCAGAGGAAACCCACACAGACACAGGGAGAGCACACCACACTCCTCACAGACAGTCACCCGGAGGAAACCCACACAGACACAGGGAGAGCACACCACACTCCTCACAGACAGTCACCCGGAGGAAACCCACGCAGACACAGGGAGAACACACCACACTCCTCACAGACAGTCACCCGGAGGAAACCCACACAGACACAGGGAGAACACACCACACTCCTCACAGACAGTCACCCGGAGGAAACCCACGCAGACACAGGGAGAACACACCACACTCCTCACAGACAGTCACCCGGAGGAAACCCACACAGACACAGGGAGAACACACCACACTCCTCACAGACAGTCACCCGGAGGAAACCCACGCAGACACAGGGAGAACACACCACACTCCTCACAGACAGTCACCCGGAGGAAACCCACGCAGACACAGGGAGAACACACCACACTCCTCACAGACAGTCACCCGGAGGAAACCCACGCAGACACAGGGAGAACACACCACACTCCTCACAGACAGTCACCCGGAGGAAAACCACACAGACACAGGGAGAACACACCACACTCCTCACCCGGAGCAGGAATCCACAACCTCTAGGTTCCTGGAGCTGTGACAGAGACACTACCTGCTGACAATGACACTGATCATTTACTTAAACCCAAATCAGTCGCTGCAGGCTATAACTCTTTGGTAAGGGCTCCTGAGTTGACTCCCTTCTCTGTTAGAGATGTGTCAGATCTGGGCAGTTTGCACTCTCCTTCAGTGTATTAAAATGTTCAGTGGCATTGCGTTACCATCAGTTTGAAAAGAAGTGGTGGCTTGTCTATAGTGTATCTCTAAAAATGCAGACACTGCTCCTCATGAGTGAATTCAGCTGCTCTAATACGCATGCTTTGCTGACATGGGTCTTAAAGCGCACACAGAGTGCGTGCAGCTGCACATGAGCCAAATGCCACAATGACTGGGGCCAAGCGGGGGCAAGAGACATAGGAAGCCCATTACTTCTGGGCTGTGGAGTAGAAGAGCTGTGTTCTATAGCGTGATGGAGTCTTTGTGGTGGTACCCTCAAGTGTACATTTCAGTATCTTTAAATAGGAAACATACTAGTACCTTATTCTATAATAATTGTACACTTTTGTAATGAATAATGAACCTTTAACATACCATTTTTCCTGAGTGTGTGTGGAACTTATGATCCAGACTAATCATCCAATATTACCACCTACACTCATTAACGCTCTTGTGGCAGAAGGCAGTCAAATCCTCACAGTAATGTAACAACTATCATTACAGATACAGTAGAGGCCCACACTGCAGCAAAAGTGAACAACCTTCTATTAATAACCCTTCATTTCTGAAGAAATATAGTATGAGCAGATATCTACAAAGCAGCTACTTATGGTGTAGCTCCACATTTTCTGTCTGCGGTGGTGATTTATTCCTAATGAAAATCGACCTCGTAGCACTGGCACCGTATCTGAGGAAGATTAGGCTCTAAGAAGGAGGGATTGGAGGAACATGGCTGTGAGGATCATGCTCAGGCAGCATAAGATCCGTTTGTGGACACGGGCTGAAGGACAGGACACTGCCTGAATTCTCAGCGACAGGATTTAGCCTGACCTGACCTTCACTCCCACCCAGACCCGTCTCAACACACACCACTGGCCTATTGATCCAGCTACAGGAGGCCTCATGGGATATCGCTCGCAGTTCATCAATATTTATTGTCATGCCGACTTAGTTTGTTTGAGGAATACTAACTGAAAAGAGGCTGGAACAGAGATGACTGTGAAAGCAGAGATATTTTCTGTAAAAAAGAATAGGTTTAGTGAGTTTACAGCCACTGTTCTATTCTGGATTCTGTGTTGGATTTAAAGGGCGGGACTTAATGTGGCTTACATTACATCAGTTATCAGAACCAGTCAGAATTAGCGATTTGTTTATGTCACTCACCACAATAAGGACATTCAGCCTCTAAAGCCCCGATGCGAGGGGGACGATTGTGATCAGGCATTGTACAGGTCTCCTCAATCATGGACCACTTGTCCCTGCACTGCATCACCCTTGGGGGTCTCATTATGATCCCAGGGAGTTACAAGTGGGTTTCTACAAAACACATACACATACAAACCAGAGTGTTGCCTTCTTAGAGCCATGGCAGTTGGAGATATTGTGTAATGCAACAACGCATGTGATTAGTTCTCTGTGCAGATCCAGCCACTAATCATCATTCCTCACTAAACCCACTGTCTGCATCTGTTTCTCCAGCTGCACAAAGCAGAACTCGCAGTGGAACTAAACTGGAGAAAAAACTGGTGGATCCTGCTGCTGCACTGGCTCTGTACTCCATTAACACAGAAGGCTTTGGTGGATCAATCTGTATTGGTTGAATTTTAGAAACCACTGGAAATGGTAAATTGTTTCTCTCGTCTTTTGGGCTCGTATGGACTTATCTACTATTTATCTGTCTCCTCTGATTTCCCACACTGTTACTGCCACTTAGAAATCATCCCAACTGAACAGAGCTTGGTTTCTTTGTGAACAATGGTCTTCCTTCTGGTTTCCTGTGTTGCAGCCCCCAATAATACCAGTGTATTTTGGTCGGTTGCTGACCAGTATAGCGATGTACACTCAACAGTCACTGTAGGTCAACAACCACAGTGATCAGTGTGATTGTTGAGCACGTGACGTCTTCCACATCCAGCACTCTGACAACACTTACAAATACCCCTGATTCCTTGGTAAGGTAATTTGTCGGTGCACGTGTTGTCTTTTAATGTTAGCATGAAACCTATAGCTTGGAGCCATTGGAGACGCGTGTTGGATTAATGAGTTCTCTGTGGGAATTACAGAAACAAAACCCTGGAGCACTTCAAATTGCTTCACTTGGAATTGCGCTTATTTGCATTTCAAGAAATGTCTTTGAACAAATCATTCACTTATTGTCCAAAAGTTTGGAGACACCCCTTCATAAGAAGTGCGTTGACTGCAGAAACAGATGCTGAGTTTCTGAGTGGGCATATAACCTGAAATGCACTGGGAAACTACGCCTGGTGTCTAGCATGAATGAGAAGGGTGTAAAAAAGTCAGCACGGGGCTGTGGAGCAGTGGAACTGTGTTCCTGGAGTGTTGGAACTCCATCCAATAACTTTGGGATGAGTTGGAGTTGTATTCAACTCCAGTACATGAATTAACTGATGTTCTCATGCCTGGATACAATAAGATCCTCACAGAAAGGATTGTGACTGGGGCAGGTATGGGAGGAGCTGGGGAGCTCACAGGGGAGCTCCCAGCATGCTCGGTGGTCACTCTTTTGATAGGTTTGTGGTTGTTTTTGGGGTTATTTAATGGGTTTATGTTACGCATGTGTGTTAGTGTAGGGGGGGGGGGGTTGTGTTGTTGCCTGTGTTGGACTTAGTCTATGGTGGTCTTTGCTGGTGGAGCGTTAATAACCCTCCAGTGTTTGTAGTAGAGGGAGGATAAGAGTCTCCACCAGTTCTGCCCACATACATCCATGCATCCTTTACTTTGGAGTGGATGATAAGTAGGACATCCACTAGAGGGTGCCGCTCAGAGTCAAATATTTCTGCCAACAATAAACATGGCCAGAGTGGTGGAGGTCCTTTCGGATGTCTATTGGGGGTGTCTTCCATAACCTGCTCCTCCAGATGGACCTCCACATCAAGCACAAGACCTCAGTGTGCCCCTGTGAGTGAGCCTTGAACAATTGGCAACACTGCCCACTAGGCTTCCAGAGGTACTACTACTGTTTCATTCTCATCTGCAGACTTTCAGAAAACTCATGAACACAGAGTACAACATGAATCCAAGTGTCCATACACATATTTAACACTGAGCAGAAATGAGCTTTAAAAGCCTTTACAGGTGAGAGAAACATCCTATTGATCCTATTGATTTCAGCAGAAATGGTGGATGAGCAGGTGTCCAGAAGCGGCACGTTGTCAAAGCCGCCCGACACTGAAGTGGCACATCTCTAAGAATCGCTATGTATAGCAAATAAGAATAAGGGCTTTTTTCTGTAAAGCTCCAGACCATCTTACATTGAATACAGAACTGAATTCAACATGATTTGTTTCTGTGCTACCTTCTTCTCTTCTCCAGTCATATTTAATGTAGAGCATGGCCTTGGGTGACCAGCTTGCAAAGAGATTAATTAGTTTGCATGCAGAGTTGTGGGGAGGAGGGGTGGGTGTGGGGCTTCTGCACATGCTACAGTTTAATCAGACACTCTCTTTGATGCAAGAAAGAAAAGGAAAATGAGAAATGACTCATCTTTAAGTAGAGGCTTTTACTTTCACGTATAGAAATCTATAGAAAGCTATAGGCGTAAGACGAGGGGAAGAATAAATAAAGAAGGGGCGTGTTCTATCAAGGTGATGGCAAGCAATTCGCAGGGCTTGTTTCTCTGCTCTGCTGCAACTTCACACGAGCTTGTAGAGAAACCCTGCCAATGCCAAGCACTATATATAGCTATATAACCCTCCACCTTCCCAAGTACTGGGTGGTACATGTGTAGAACTGCGTTCGTTGTAGTTATGGCACACCATTCAGCTCCAAGATTCAGAACTAATCATCCAACATTAGCACCTGACCTCACTGGTGGTCTTCAGTGGCTAAATGCCATCAAATTCTCAGAGCAATATTCCTGCATCAGCCAGAGGAACTGTTACCATTCAATACAAAAGAAATGGTGGTTCCCCTTATTGACACAGTGCCACCAGGTGGAATGTGGAGGAACTTCTTTGATCCGAGATGTGTGAAGCCAGCCACCCATTCTTTTCAAGCTCAGAGTAATGCAGAGAACCTGCAGGAGAAATCTAAAGGACCTGTGCTTTCACATTTTCCAGCAGATGCCCAAAACTGAGTGATGGAGATGAGGGAGGGCCGTTCTGCCCACACAGAGAGAGCGAGGTGAACTGTGCTCTCTTGGACTCCAAGCCACAGATGGTAGAGGGATCTCCAGGGATCCATCTCATGATCTGATCATGGAGCCAACGCTTGGACAGTCACACCACTCAAGAACACTGAGAACACTGAGAGCGTTGAAGGAAAGTCCTTAGTGAACTACACTAAACATCAGAAGGTTTGTGTGCAACCTTTAAATCAGTGAGTTAAGGTCATTTAAAGCCACTCTGCCTTTGTATTTAACTCTGTAAAATATTTGTCATTTATCTCAGTGTTATATTCAATGCATAAATATATATTAGTGTTGTCGATTTCCTTTTTAAAAAGCCACCATCACCATCTCAACAGCAGCATTGTACTAGTGAGAAGCTAGGCCGGTTAGCCTGGGTGATGTAGAGAACACACACACACACACACACACACCCTGGCTGAAAGAAACCCATCAGTTTGGGATCCAGAAGTAACAATACAACATCAGGACCTGACCTGACTAATGTTCTCCTGGCCGAATGCCATCAAATCCTCAGAGATATGTACATATGTAAAGTGTATGTCCACTGCTGACTGACCTCCAATGCTATTTCATTCATAAGTAGAGCCACTGTGTCGTATTCTCCTTCAGAAATCCAGTGTATCGTCCAGGCATCGCTTTAACCAGCTACTGAAGCTCATGGATTCTTTCTTTCCTGGGTGGGTGTCCACTGCTTTGCACTGTGTAAAGCTGTAAAGAGATGGCCCAGGCTGTGGTCAGTGCACCGATCCCTGGCACTGACTGGGAGCCTGGAAGCCGAGGCTGTGTTTAACAGTTTCCTCCTGTCGGAGAGGGTGGCCTGCAGCTTCCACTGCATTCAATCAATACAGAAAAGGCCCAGACAAGTCCTCCAGCCAGTCCTCAACAAAGGAATGATGGATGAGGAAGTAAACAAGTTCTCTGGCAGTGGAAACAAAGGTTTGTGACTACGGCCACAACAGGGATTCATTTGACTTCTGTTTCAATCCATCATCCTCAACAACAACATCATCACATTATTATTATTTAAAGCTGCGTTAGGTGAGTTTGGCAGTCTGAGGGCTGCAGCTGGACCCCACAGTCCTGGTCTTATGACCGACCGCACACTACATAAAGCCTTCTCCACAGCCACCTCAGTCAAAACTGAAGCACAGAGCAGTGAGAACTACCACCAAATTCAGACGGATAAGAAACACACAGGAGAATGAAATGCTGTGTGTGAGTTCTTCCTGCGCTCGTGAGTTTCACATTTGTGCTCGTGAGTGTGAGATTTACACGCCCAATGTTCAAACAGGTTTTTATTTTTCACTTTGCGATTTGACACCGTAATGTTGCCATAGTGATGACTCCATCATCCAAATGTCATGTCTGTGAATATGAGCCTCAGTCTAAGCAGGGCTCAGTCAGCTGTTACAAATTGAAAAGGGTTAAAGGGCTTTTTACTGCATCATTGAACAAATGATCTGTGCCACTGGGATTTGAATTTGAATTCTGAAATCTTTATTTCAACCAAATCTGTATTTGTGTTTCAAATTTTAAATGTGATTTCTACAAACTAAATGCACATTTAGATTTAATTAAATTTTAAATGGGGAAAAATAAACATTAATGGGCGCTGCATTTTAGATTAAATTCTTTACATTCAGTTTTAAACTCTTCAAGTTCAGATTTCATTCATTCATTCATTGTCTGTAACCCTTATCCAGTTCAGGGTCGCGGTGGGTCCGAATTCTACCCAGAATCACTGGGTGCAAGGTGGGAACACACCCTGGAGGGGGTGCCAGTCCTTCACAGGGCGACACACACACACACATTCACTCCCATACTTACACCTACGGACACGTTTCAGTCCCCAATCCACCTACCAACATGTGTTTTGGACCCTGGGAGGAAACCGGAGGAAACCCACGCAGACACAGAGAGAACACACCACACTCCTCACAGACAGTCACCTGGAGGAAACCCACGCAGACACAGGGAGAACACACCACACTCCTCACAGACAGTCACCTGGAGGAAACCCACGCAGACACAGGGAGAACACACCACACTCCTCACAGACAGTCACCCGGAGGAAACCCACGCAGACACAGAGAGAACACACCACTCTCCTCACAGACAGTCACGCGGAGGAAACCCACGTAGACACAGAGAGAACACATCACACTCCTCACAGACAGTCACCCGGAGGAAACCCACGCAGACACAGAGAGAACACACCACTCTCCTCACAGACAGTCGCCCGGAGGAAACCCACGTAGACACAGAGAGAACACAGCACACTCCTCACAGACAGTCACGCGGAGGAAACCCACGTAGACACAGAGAGAACACATCACACTCCTCACAGACAGTCACCCGGAGGAAACCCACGCAGACACAGAGAGAACACACCACTCTCCTCACAGACAGTCGCCCGGAGGAAACCCACGCAGACACAGAGAGAACACACCACTCTCCTCACAGACAGTCACGCGGAGGAAACCCACGTAGACACAGAGAGAACACATCACACTCCTCACAGACAGTCACCCTGAGGAAACCCACGCAGACACAGAGAGAACACACCACTCTCCTCACAGACAGTCGCCTGGAGGAAACCCACGTAGACACAGGGAGAACACACCACACTCCTCACAGACAGTCACGCGGAGGAAACCCACGTAGACACAGAGAGAACACAGCACACTCCTCACAGACAGTCACCCGGAGCGGGACTTGAACCCACAACCTCCAGGCCCCTGGAGACTAAAGTAATTTCAAACACGAGAAGTAAAATATACCTTAATATCTGGTACAAAAATTAGTTTGATTTTCATTTAAATTAAAAACACTTTTACATTCATCTTTTGTTGACAGCAGTCTGGATGATCACTTTCATCTTGACCAAGAGAACTCTGTGTCCATTCTACCAAGCTTAAATATGGACTCACCTGACCACAGCACAGCTCTCTGGACCATAGTTGATGCATGGCTTCTCGTGTAATGGAGTTGAAGGCTGCATTTCTAGAAGCAGTGGAGGACTGTCTAAAATGAAAACAGATTTTCTGGACTACTCCCGTGTCCACGTGGCTATAGAGTTAAGGACAGTAGACAGTGAAAGAGTTAAACTTGTTGCAGTCTTGCAGTGAGAAAGTGATGAGTCTCACCCCCTCTTTGCAGCACGGAGCCTTACTGGACACTCCTTTTACATCTTCCTTCTATAACATTGGTAACTCTTATCTTGCCCTTGTCCCAGTGTTCAGTGTGTTGCAGGTGTAAAGCTCTAAATGTTTACATTTCCTAACCACGAGGTATTTTCTCTGTGCTTTTGTCAGTGAACTAAAGCTTCCAGACCATGACCTCTTCACAAATTCCTGTTTTTATTATATTTAACACAATGTCTGGACATTTTAGGACTGAAACAGGAGTGTGGTTTGATCTGAAAGGTCAGAATATACATTCAGCTGCTTAAAGAGTAATAATTAACCTCAGAATACACCATGCTTTTCTTGAACTAGGACTGCACTGTTTTTTCCACCTACAATATTCTGTACATTTCTAAATACAGCTGAGAAGCAGGCGGAGTGTTTGAACGAGGTGAAGGAGAGCTGCTCGTCTTCTGGAGCTGTGCCGAGGGACTGACACACACACACACACACACACACACACGGCTGAGAACCCAACGAAATGTATCTACACTGTTTCAATCTTACGAACACACTCTTCATTCTTGAGTCATTCACAGAATACAGATTACAGGCAGCTCACTATCAGTTATCTCTATCTCTCTTTTCTATATAAACTAAAACTCCCAATGTTTCTGAAAAGGAGTCAAACAAACAGCAGGGCGAGGGAGTGAGGGAGTGAGGGAACGTTACTGCATGCTGATATTGTAAAATGTATCTGTTTGCTCTTCATAAACTCATAATATTTTGATTCCTCCACCACTGAATCAAATAAACGTCAGCACTGGAGTTTTATGCTAAGCTTGTCCCAAAAGAAGCTCATAGATATGGCTCAAGCTAATGGGCTGATGGGTGAGGCTCTGTATGAGGTGGCTTCATTTATTATTTAAAGGAGTACACATTCAAATCTGCATTCTGAGGGGAGCGGGGCATATCAAAGCTCTTTGTTTTCATTTTCTTTTGCTGGAAACAAAGGGTAATATACTACACATCTAAAACTGAGTTCAGCTGTCACAGTGGGTATACCAAATCAAACCTGAAGGAAAAGGGCGGACTGAGAGGGAACAACCTGTGGAACCCGAGTGTGTGAAGGGTGCAAAGCATTCCCACGCTTAAGGGCAAGGCCTCCCTCTTCCTGCAGATTGGAGTTTTCCCTCTGCACTTTTCAAGGGATTGAGTTTCAAGAGTTCCTCTTAGTCCAGGGGGATGGGTGTAACTCAGTATTTAAATGAAGAATCACACTGCTTTGTAGTCCCAGTTTATACCCCAAAGAGTGGGTGCCTTCATGCAGTAGTGGCCCATGCTAAATCTCTCAGTTAGCATGTTAAATATAAGTGTTTAATAGCCTGCTAGGCAAACTGCATTTTACAATTTAATCAGGAAACTCTCTGGCAATAAATGTATCTTTGAAGAGTTTTATTTTTCTGGTCACATCCTATAGCAATACCACCAGTAACCACCATCATAAATCCTTCTCTTTATCTACATACTGAATAGTGTCGGTGGAGAGCTATATCCAGGAGTTCATTATTTAATAAAGTTACTCTACAGTTCCTCTACTCTACAGTTACTTTAATACAGTTCACCTCTGCGGTGAATAAACACTCAACTGGAATCATAAACAAATTGCCATTTAGTCGCCCTCACAAATACCTTAAAGAGAGAAAGAACACCTTGTAAGTTTTTCAATGTCAAGATAATTTGCTTCACTCTTCAGATAACATTTTATTTCAGGAGCAGGAAATCCAGAATAAAGAGTACTGTGAAGTTAACAGTAGCCAGAGAGTAGCCTGCTCTGGATTAGTACAGGGCTGTGCCCCAAATTAATCAGTACCCTATTCACTACACATTGCACTACATAGTGAGGAATGTAAGGAATAGAGTAGGAGGCCATATGGAACACGCATCAGGTTACGTGTGACGAAAGGGCGTTGGCGTGAGTCCTGAGAATGAACTGAAGGCTCTGCAGCTTTAATAAAAAGAGCCTTAATGTGAGACTGTATGAGAACAGCCTGGGGCTGATTGGTCTGTGATACTTAGAGGCGGGACAAACCATCTGGTAGGGTTTGGTTAATACAGAGCCATGGGTTAAGACTGTGGTAGAATGAGAGGAACATTTATTTCCTTCTCCCTTTTGGCGGCGCATCGCCCGAATGCACCAGCTGCCCATAGCCTCTTGGGCGCGACCATGTTTAAGACTGCAGTACAGACTCTCTGATTTACTCATTTAAAGTGCATGCATTGATGTTCACATGTGCATGCACTCCACTTGATGTGACACCATTTCTGTGAGGATTTGATGGCATTCAGCTACAACAATTTTAGTTAAATCAGGTGTCAATGTTTGAAATCAAATGGTACCACTTTAAAATGAAGATTTATAAATGGTCTAAAAATCTGTGTGTTACATGGTTAATATTTGGGTATAAACACCTTAAATGTCATTAATAATCATTTATAACACAGAGAGAGACACGTACAAGATGCATTACTTTGTGTTCTACGGCACCTGGGTCTGAACGTGAGTGTCAGTGTGAGGAAGTGTGTGTGAAGCTCCTGCTCCAGAGTGTTGAGGATAAAGGCTCACTGCTGCAGTGCTAATGAGGCTGAGAGTGGAGGGCTGGAAATCTACAGACCCTCTGCCACCTCCTATTGATGTGGCGGTTCTAATCATCCCTCTTTCACACGCCGCGCCCCACATTTTTCCTCACTCTCGCTCTGATGCTGCCCCCCAAACACCACTTCCACATCACAGTCATCTCACTCCCACCAGCATCACCAACACTCAGCACTTCAAGCATTAACTCGGCCTAACGTCGCAATTAGGCCTTTTCCTCCTCGCCCTGAATGCTGCTGATCAGACGAGACGTGTCTGGCGTCTGAAGTGTGCTGCTTTAGTTTTGCTCTGGAGCTGTAAAGCTAATAGAGCTAAGTAAAGAAAATTATGTATGCAAATTAGCATTGTACAAACCGCATCCCTAAATCATCACACACGCCTCAAAGGCCTTGTTCAGACAGGCATTTCAAATCTGATCTCTGAACAGACACGTGGTATCTGACGTCAGCCAATTCAGATGCAGAAATTACTCTTAAACATGGAATTCATTCATTCATTCATTCATTCATTCATTCATTCATTCATCTTCTGTTACCGCTGCATCCTGATCATGATTACAGTGGCTCCAGAGCCCACCCCGAATCACTGAGCGCCAGGGAGGAGCACAACCTGAACAAAACTGCAGTTCATCACAGGGCACCACTCATTCGCCCAGTCACTCACACACACACTCACTCTCACACACACACACACACTCCCCCAGTACCTTAAACACACACACACTCACTCTCTCTCACAAACACACACTCCCCCAGTACCTCAAACACACACACACTCACCCAGTCACTCACACACTCACAATTGTGGACAGTTTCACACATTCACCCAATCACTTACACACTCACACCTGTGGACAGTGTCACACACTCACACCTGTGGACAGCTTACACATTCACCCAGTCATTTACACACTCACCCAGTCACTCATACACTCACATCTGTGGACAGTGTCACACACTCACCCAGTCACTCATACACTCACATCTGTGGACAGTGTTACACACTCACCGAGCCACTCACACACTCACCTAGGCACTCATACACTCACATCTGTGGACAGTGTCACACACTCACCCAGTCACTCACACACTCACACAGTCACTCACACCTGTGGACAGTGTCACACACTCACCCAGTCACTCACACACTCACACCAGTGGACAGTGTCACACACTCACCCAGTCACTCGTACACTCACATCTGTGGACAGTGTCACACACTCACCCAGTCACTCACACACTCACCCAGTCACTCACACACTCACATCTGTGGACAGTGTCACACACTCACCCAGTCACTCACACACCTGTGGACAGTGACACACACTCACCCAGTCACTCACACACTCACACCTGTGGACAGTGTCACACACTCACCCAGTCACTCACACACTCACACCTGTAGACAGTGTCACACACTCACCCAGTCACTCACACACTCACCCAGTCACTCACACACTCACACCTGTGGACAGTGTCACACACTCACCCAGTCACTCACACACTCACATCTGTGGACAGTGTCACACACTCACCCAGTCACTCACACACTCACACCTGTGGGCAGTGTCACACACTCACCCAGTCACTCACACACTCACACCTGTGGACAGTGTCACACACTCACCCAGTCACTCACACACTCACCCAGTCACTCACACACTCACACCTGTGGACAGTGTCACACACTCACCCAGTCACTCACACACTCACATCTGTGGACAGTGTCACACACTCACCCAGTCACTCACACACTCACACCTGTGGACAGTGTCACACACTCACCCAGTCATTCACTGACTTTCATCCTCTGGTTTATAATTCTCTGCTCATTGAAGGCACTGTGCTCTGTTGTGAGACTGGACGGCCACTGAGCAAACACACGCCCACGCAGACACTGTTCACCCACAGTGAGGGACAGCTCGGGCGCGGTCCTTATTTCTAGAAGAGTGCTGTGGGGACTATAACCAGTGTCCTGAAACTGAACAGAACTGCGTGAGCCTAGACTGATAGATATCAAACGTCTGAAAATCAAGGAGCGTCCAACCAAGCACATCACATGTACGGTTGAATATCATCAGGATGAAGAGGAGTCCACTGCCGCCGCGGAGTGTAGAGAACAGTGCCTTCTGTGGGTAATTTCTCAGCCTGATGTCTGTGTTGGGACGATAAATGGAGCTGCTAGTGTAATTTGGTTCAGCCACACAGCGGCACAACTCGGCGGCTCAGGAGCCAGCCAGCTCTCAGCAGCTCTGGCATTCTGTCACCCTTTT
This sequence comes from Hoplias malabaricus, assembly GCF_029633855.1. Taxonomy (NCBI): domain Eukaryota; kingdom Metazoa; phylum Chordata; class Actinopteri; order Characiformes; family Erythrinidae; genus Hoplias; species Hoplias malabaricus. Next base: position 6,144,837 of record NC_089806.1, read on the forward strand.
ACTATGTAGAACAAGACAGAAGCAGTCAGACGCACAGTTTGATTTAGTGCCGTGACTGTCAGGAAAACGGGACATAAATCAGTTCGCATTGCAGCTGCTTCTGCTTCTACAGAAAAAAAGGGAAGTAATTATAACCACGCTAAACACTCTTCCAAGTCATTTTACACAGGAGTGTGTTGGGAGTTTGCATCCAGCTGTTTTGAAGCAGCGATTTGCTATAAATGTTGACCTAAATCTTTGACATCCGCTGCTCCCCGTGTATGATGCTCTACTCCCAGGAGGCCAGGAAGAAGGCTGGATGCTGAGGGCTTTCTTCTCTTTGCTTTTCAAGTCCTCCCACTTCTTTTCTACCTCGTGGAAAAGCATAAGTGATGTTTACTAAGCTTTCTGAGCAGAACCGGAGTCCCTTTTCACCTGATGCATCAAACTCCATCTTCAGAACTTTCTGCACTGATGCTGTGGTCCGTTTGGTGCTTAATCAATAGTGCACCGGGAGTGGATTCTCATATATCACATTAAAGATGATTTATTGGATTTGATGGAGCTCGGGATTATGTGCATCCAATTAGGTTCTTGGCGCATGAACATCAACAAAGATGTACGGCGCGAGGCGAGGCAGTGGCTCGCTTTACTGGCAGAGTCAGCCTTTTGCCAAATTCACGGAGAATTTACTCTGTCGTTACAAATGAATCACATCCGCTGTAAAATCAATCAGAGAAACCGCCCCGCCAGGGAAAAGTCAGCGGAGAATGAATTAAGAGTCGACGGCCCCAAGCTCCTGCAGCTCAACAGAAGGACAAAGGCACCAGCTGCTCATAGTTACACAAAAAAAGTAATGAATAATCAATGTCCATAGATCTCAGTGTCCGAGTGTCAAGAAACGAGGCCTTGCTAAATGGGCTCTGGGGTTTTATTCATCCTAAAGGAGACGTATTCTTCCACTTTTCCACAAGTGAACGCTGATCTCCGTCTTATGGCAAACCATTTTAGTCTAAAATGACACCAGCGACACAAGTCCTAATTCAATTTTTAACTAGTAAAATTTAAATTGTTTCTAGTAAAAATGAAATTCTGACTTGTAAAAATGAGAATTATCGGTAAGTAATTAGACTAATTAGAGATTCATTCATTGTCTGTAACCCTTATCCAGTTCAGGGTCGCGGTGGGTCCAGAGCCTACCTGGAATCATTGGGCGCAAGGGCGTAATGAATACACCCTGGAGGGGGCGCCAGTCCTTCACAGGGCAACACACACTCACACATTCACTCACACCTATGGACACTTGAGTCGCCAATCCACCTACCAATGTGTGTTTTTGGACCATGGGAGGAAACTGGAGCACCCGGAGGAAACCCACGCGGACACGGGGAGAACACACCACACTTCTCACAGACAGTTACCCGGAGGAAACCCACGCAGACACAGGGAGAACACACCAAACTCCTCACAGACAGTCACCCGGAGGAAACCCACGCGGACACGGGGAGAACACACCACACTTCTCACAGACAGTCACCCGCAGGAAACCCACACAGACACAGGGAGAACACACCAAACTCCTCACAGACAGTCACCCGGAGCAGGAATCGAACCCACAACCTCCAGGTCCCTGGAGCTGTGTGACTGCGACACCTACCTGCTGCACCACCGTGCCTCCCCTAATTAGAGATATAAAATGTAAAATGTAATTAGACATATAATAAATGACATTCTTACGAGTGAAAATGAACATTACACAGCTCCGTTGTGAAATCATTACTCGTTCAAAAAGAATTATTACTAGTAAAAATGCAGTTGACTAGTAACAAATGCCGTTTGAGAGCTCTACAACTCAATTCTTACCAGTTAAAACTCATATTCAACACATGCTAATTTACACCAGCTAGCTAACAGGTCTCCTCATCCTATCTGGCTTTTACATTTCAATATAAGAGTCACTCATGGTATGTCTAAAATTAATTTATAGGTACAGCACTGGCTCTGGATTTTTTTTTTTCTTTTAGATATTATTTATTTATTTATTTATAATTCGGAGCTGCTCTGTATATCAGCCTGTTGCTTAGCAGGGCGAATTTTACATCACTACTTGTGAACTGGTGAATAGTCTGTGAACTTATTTTATTTTGGACATTCAGTTTACTTCTTTGTTTAATGGAGGCGTTAGCAGTTAGAAGCATGATAAGACACAAAATTCTTCCTCAAAGTTCTTCCCCAGAGATTCTTATAAACTGACCATCACACTCTCTCGAAGATCTTTCATAAGATGTAAATACACAATGAACCCTCCATGAACAGAGAGCTCATAAACGTAATTCTGACTTGTACGAATCAGAACTGTAGATGTCTTAAACTATACTTTAGAGCTCCAAAACATATTTGGAGATATCTGTGAAACTATTATGACGAGTCAGAACTATAATTGTTGATATCACAGTCAAAATTATTACTAGTTTTATTTAAAAATTTACTAATAAATATATAATTACAGCTATCTACAATTTCATTTTTTACTATATATACTGTATAATTAGCATTGTAGATATCTATAATTTAATCCTTACCAGTAAGAATTCTAATTGTAGATATCAATAATGTTATTCTTACCAAATTGTGAAAACTGAATTGTAGATATTTGAAATTATATTTTAGAGCTCTGAAACCTTTTACGTTACCTCTCTAATGCATATTTTTCTTAGCAAAATCTTAGAGAGATCTTGAATGAGCTTTTTAACTTGTCAGAATTAAATTATGCATATGTTGAACAGGACTTTTTATAAGTCTGAATTGCACTGTAGATATCTGAAATTACATTTGTACTAGTAAAAATATTTCTAATTGCAGATATCTCTAATTGGACTTTTACTAGTAAAAATTTGATGTAAATCAGCAGAGACTTATGACTAGTCAGAATTACATTAAAGATGTAATGGCAGTGTGACTAGTCAGAATTAGACATATCATATTATGGATATGCAGGTCTGTATTCTTACTAGGAAAAATGTTGTAATTGATATCTGAAATTTGAGTTGTTACAAGTAAAAACTACATCAGAGAGATCTTGAGTTAGAGTTCTTACTAGTACAAATGGAGTTAGGACTTGTATTGTTGGTGTCATTTTAAGCTAAAACGGCTTGCCATAGGATCTCAATGAAATGAATGAAAGTTTGACCTACGCTGGTCAAAACTGCACAAGCCTGAAAGCAGTGTTCTCCCCCTGTGTAAACAGCCCTGTTCAGAACGCCCACTTTCAGCTCCTGTTCCTTTAAATGATAATGAGCCACTCGCTGTTCACCCCGACCCCGAGCGTACAGCAGTGAGGAGCGAAGAGCTCTGGTTTTTAGATGTTTTTGCTCAGTTCTCTTTCTTCTCTGTTTTTACTCAGTGCTCTTATTTCTCAGCACTTGTGGTGTCTATTTTGCTGAATTAACATTACCCTTGTTTTTCCGCTTTCACACAGGTCCAGCGCTGTGATTGGACAGACTCAGATGAGGGGCAAGTCTGCACTTGACATAGGAAGTTTTAAACAGGGTTCTAATTTACTTACTCACAAACATACTGTCAATGTGGGTACCACAGATCTGCTTGTGCTACAAGTGAAACAGCCCTCTGGACTCCAAGGACTTGTTAAAACTCAAACTCGGAAGGTGGTAACTTCTGGTGCGGAGAAGCTCCAACATAGCAGAACAGGGAGGCCTTGCCCTTAAGCGAGTGAATGCCTTGTACCCTGAAGAACTTGAATATGCATTCCCAACAGATCGCCATCTACTAAACCAAGTTCACTCAATTGGTGGAACATTCCCATTGTCAAGCTAACATGGTACATATCCCACTTCTGGTGTTTTGGTGATACTGGGTTGATCCAACACTATGGGTCTGTCCCAAAATCTAGTGAGGATTTAATGTAATGTAATGAGCAATTACATCACAGCTTGTTCCCGCCCACAACACGCAAATGATGTTTACTTACCTCAGCTGCTAGTGTTGCCTCAGTGTTTCAGTGCGATGGATTCTTTTCTTCCTGTTTTTATTGCAAACATAATTATCTTTGCTCTGAAAGAAAATATTGAATTGCATCATGGCCTTAGCAGCTGAGGAAGGGTTCAATGCTGCATTAAAATGAAGAAAGTTTAAGGTATCTCAGTAGGCATTATATTTAAGGTACCTAAATCTGGGACAGCCTACATGTCGATAGTGCATACTGTATGACAAACTGCTCTATATGTCGATAGCTCACTAGGTTTTGGGACAAACCCCTTAAATTACACTTAAGCAAAAATGGAATCATCTTATTTAATTTTTTTTGTTCCACATTAAATGGCACAACTGGAAGTTAGGCATCAGGCTATTACCTGCTGCACTATTTAAGGTGGAATAAAAAATCTGATGCAAAAGCTGGTAAATAGAAAGCCAACTTTACCATTATTGCACTTTGCCTCTCAGCACTGGTCAGGGAACAACAGCATCTGATCATGATTGAAAATGTCTGAGGACGTTTCAGTGCATCTGATTTGCTCTTTGGAGAATCCTGGGTGATGGAGTTGAATATGGAGGATCTGTGGAGATGGAGCGTAGAGTGCAGACTCTTCAACCCTCTGAGAACTAATGAGAGACTAACAACGATGATGAAGTGTGCTATCAGAGGGAGGGCTTAACACTGATTGTGCTATTGTTGATTACATAAGTTCTCTTCTGTTCGCTGTGGCAGAACTACTTGAAGTCGTTGAGCTAAAGTTCAGCCAGTCCTCTCCTCGACTGTGCTGTAGATCTATCCGTGTATATCCCTGCTATATGTCTCTGTTAATTGTCAGCGAGGTGTTCGATGGCTGGGAGCCATTACTCAGTCATTCCTCTGTGGCAGAGGGGGGAAGCCGTCACCAGCGGACATGTGTAGGTGGGTAGCTCAGCGAGGCAGTGGGAAAAATGAGTCATGAAAAATACTGTACAGCCACAGGAATAGATTCCTTTCCATCTCTCTGTGGATGGTGTGCTCCAAGGGTCTAAAACACCAGGCCATTTGCAATGGCGGAGTGTACTGACAGACTGGAAATCAGAAGCTCAATCTCAACCGCAGACATAGCTTTGTAGAAACCAGCATATCATTCAGCTGCACACATATTTTGGTAGGTGGATTTGCTGTGTGACATTGCCTTCAGGTGTGTGTGTTTGTGTCAAGTTGCAACCCAGAAAGACGTATGGATGCAAAGAAGTAAGTAGTATGGAAGGAAGTTTAAAAATAATTAAATATACTAATGCAACATGCCAGACGTCTCAGCCTGGAGTTGTAGAGGTTCCTAATAGTGTCCTGTGATAGTCATCCCATGAATGTAGTAAAGACCAAAGGTGATCTGGCATTGTATAAAATTGCCCCACCCACTATACCATGACCCCAGTTTTCTGGACGTGTGACGCAACACAACAGTGTGCCTCCACACACAGATTCGCTGGTCGTCTCCAGCAAGACAAATGCAGGACTCTTCACTGAAGACCACCCTCTGCCATTCTGAGTGACTCCATGACAGTTTGGCACCACACCACTGTGCACTGATGTTGTGTTAAAGGCAGTCTTAGTAACATCTGCATGAGGGTAGTCCTGTGTCGTGCAGCCGTCTGCCAATGGTGCTGTACTAACAGGATGACTCATGGAGGGATCACTGCTTCCTGAAAGTCCTCAGTTGTGGCTATTGTGACCCCAAACGCTATGGAACCTTACCAGCTGCTTGAATTAGTTTTGAACTCTTCTCTGAGACAGACTCCACTTGCAAAGGATGATACCAACACAACAGCAGGAGTCAGAATTGGAAACACGCACAATGGGACGACCTTACATAGTCAGATACAGAGATAAGGCCCATTCCTGATTATATCATGTGTGCGCTGAGTGTGAACACTGAATCATTTGCATGGTTCACTATGAAAAACTAATATATATATATATATATATATATATATATATATATATATATATATAAAACTATACAGTGTCATCCTCGAAGTCATTTAGCATTTCTCACAGATGCTGCTTCCCTCCCACATGCCAACACTACCATCTCCTGCTGTCCTCAAATAGACTTGTTTATGTGCTTTCTGACACTGTGACATACTGTTATCTGTTACAATGGACTATAGAACTGAGACAATTCAGGCTCAGGATGACAGTCACTGTTTACAGCTATGCAACAACCTGCTGCACTTTATTTACAGATAACCATACGTTCTGCAGAGTTATAAACCACATAACAAGTCTATATTCACACTTACATTAACAGATGCTACTATTCATGACTTACAAGAAAGTGCTCTGTAATCTCACAAATAAGCTTAGAGTTAAGAAAATGCCTCTCCTGAGTTACTGCAGGATACAGAGGACAGTGCTGATACCTGAGAATCAGAAACACACAGTTGTACAATTCTAGACACTGCAGTGAGAGAGAAGTGCATGATGATTAACCAGTTTCCTCAATGATATCTAGTCATCATAATCCTCCATTGCTTAACTACACTGACTTGAGACACCACACACCTGTGGAGAACGTAATACATTTGGGTGAGGTGTAAAAACTGTGTATCCTTGGAGGTATGGTGCGTGTGCAAATTAACTGTAAGACAGACCAAAGAGACATAACCAAAACAAACGATATAAGAACAGAGAAACGATAAACCCACAGCTCACACTAGACATTTCCATTTGGGTGAAATAGAGCCAAGATGGGCAACACAAATAGTCGTACAGGTTGTACGGGTTGATGGTAGCTAACAAATCAGCTAACTTACAAATAACAGACAATAAAAACCCTGTGGAAGATATACACCACCTAAACCAACCTCGACTGATTTAGTTGCCTCCTCAGTTGGCCCAGGTTCATTCATTCATTCATTATCTGTAACCCTTATTCAGTTCAGGGTCGCGGTGTGTCCAGAGCCTACCTGGAATCACTGGGTGCAAGGTGGGAATACACCCTGGAGGGGGCGCCAGTCCTTCACAGGCCAACACAGACACACATTTACTCACACACTCACACCTACGGACACTTTTGCGTCGCCAATCCACCTACCAACGTGTGTTTTTTTTGGACTGTGGGAGGAAACCGGAGCACCCGGAGGAAACCCCTGCAGACACAGGGAGAACACACCACACTCCTCACAGACAGTCACCCGGAGGAAACCCACGCAGACACAGGGAGAACACACCACACTCCTCACAGACAGTCACCCGGAGGAAACCCACACAGACACAGGGAGAACACACCACACTCCTCACAGACAGTCACCCGGAGGAAACCCACGCAGACACAGGGAGAACACACCACACTCCTCACAGAGAGTCACCCGGAGGAAACCCACTCAGACACAGGGAGAACACACCACACTCCTCACAGACAGAGCGGGAATCGTCAACCCACAACCTCCACGCCCCTGGAGCTGTGTGAATGCGACACTACCTGCTGCGCCACCGTGCTGCCCCTGCCCCAGGTTTATGTACCATTTTATAATCATCTTGGACCTAGCTTTTCCTCCATTTTGGATCTACAGTGCTGCTGTACAATCCCCCCCTTTTCAGACCACCGTGGCCGGTATAATGTATTTAATGGTAAAGTGTCTTTGATATGATATGAAAGTAAGCAGTGTGTGTTTGTAACCTTCCCACTGGCGAGAGATCTACAGAAATAAACGTCATTCCTCATTCATAAAGCGAAAACGGGTTGGGTGATTGTTTTTAATGATTTTTCCTCGACAGAAACCAGACACAGAATGACAAAACACAAAATACAAGGAGAGAACGTACATTTTCACCAATCTATTTCCATTAAGACATATAACAAGCCTGAGGGTTTAAGAGGTCAATACTACTTACTCTAGCTGAGATGGGGATCGCTGTTTTTGCTTTAGTCGTTGCTGTGGATTTCTGCTTTCTCCTTCCTGCCCTTCACTTCCAACACCATCAAGACCCAACTGTCAGAAGTGAATGTTTATGTGGCCAAACAGCTTGACCGAGGGTGCAGTGCTGTGGTTTACCCGTCAGTTTTAACTGTGGTGTCAAAGGCCTCAGTGCTGTTTTCTCTCACTCAGAGACAGCGGGGTGAAAACCCTCGACTCTTTTGAAACTACACAGATGGAATAGCAATGGCACAGCAATACACATCCTTCATATCTTTCTCTTTTCTCTTTTCTTCTGCCGACTGTGTGCTAATGAATAGCTACATTGGGGAAAGTCTGAGATGAGAGGAGCGGTGCGAATGGAACTGCTGGAGTGTGACTCCACTCTAAAGGGGAATACCTTCGGGACAAGGGCACAGGGGAGCACTCATAATCACCAGGAAATGAGGGCTCTGCAGATAGGGCTCTGGGATCTCTGATAGGAATCTTCTGTGATTAAGGGGTCTACCGGAGCCCTCCGATCTTCATTGGCGAACGACGTAGGTCGGCTCCCTTCTTCTGCCGCCGGCTCGTCTCGCAAATGTCATCCATTCAAATCTCATTTCAGAGAAGGAACAGTGCACGAGCGCTGGGGTAGGCCTCTGTAAATGTTAACATTCCTGCAACACGATGGCAAAGAATCAATCAGGCACACAGAAACACATCTGTGCACATGGCCGGACAGACGGACGAGCCAAAGGGAAGCTTTGATCAGGAGGAGAGTATGGAAATGTAAAGCTGAAAAGAAGTATGATTGTGAAAAAGTGATCTGGTCCTGTCCATGGGCAAATGACCACAGACAGCTTCCCTACGCAGGATCAAAACAGTACAATACCAGCTAATGGCCTGGGGATGTGAGGGTCAACTCACTCAGTGTAACTTCAGTACACCAGTGTATAGAGAGTCATGGAGGATTTAGTGTGCTGTAAAAATAAATACATTAATAAATAAAATAAAAAAAGCCAGCACTCACCACTGCACACAGCAACACGGAGCGGTAATAGAAACTGCTCAATAATTAAATAAATTGGAGATCAGAACAGGGCCGAGTGCAGAGCTGATTACTGCGAGCAACCCAAGCATGGAGGAAAAATCACTGGTCCCTCTGCACTATTACTGAATTATTCATTTATAATGCAAATGACTTCACTCAGTCGAATGAAGGCAGAAGCATAAACAAGTTTGAGAGAGGAATTAAGGAAGACGTTTCAGGACAGCGGTCCACGCCAAATCTGTCAACATTCCAAGATTCACATTTTACGACGTGGGTAAAAAAAAAAAAAAAAAAACATTGAAGGAACTAGGAACAAGGAAGTTGTCCAGCTAAAATTGCATGAAACATTGGCTAAGGCTTTCCTTTTTTACACAAGGCGTTTCTAGGTGGTCACTAAGTTGTTGCTAGGCAGTACCTAAGGTACTTACATTTTTTTGTTAGTGTAGTGTTAGGTGGTTGCTATGGTATTCAAGGTGGTTGTTAAGGCATTGTTAGCGAGGTTGCTAAGGAGTTGCTAGGTTGTTGCTATGGCATTCAAGGCAATTGTTTAGCTATTTTTAGAAAGGTTGTAAAAAAGCATCTTAAAGTTTAATTTCACTGTAAAGAACAAATAATGGATAACTTTAATAATTACTTAATTTTGTTTTACGAATTTTACAGAAATATCTTTTTCCTTCAGTGGATTTCTTCGATCAAAGACAAAAACAACCCCAGAACTTGATTAAAGCAAGATTAAACAGCCTCTTTTCTTTCCTTTTCATGTGATTAAAAAATTATTCTTTTTCCAGTGACTTCCATTAATCAAAGCTAAGCGTAACGTTTGAACACAGTTCTAACGTCTCCAAACCCATCACTCATGTCGCTGTGATGAATATCTTGTGAGTCTGAATCGAGCACACACCAAAAAAAAAAAAAAAGACCCTCATTAGCGACTTCACAAAAGTACCTCCACCACGGCTTCGCTGTCAGAGGCCAGGGGCGGTCCTGCATTCCAGGGGCAAATGAAGAGCAACTGAAGTGGGCTCAAGGCAGGTGGGATGTACATGTAAAACCCTGTTATGAAGGACATATCCATCTTTAATTGCTCCACACCTTGTTTCCGTTCTGACATCAATTGCCGAGACTTTAGAAGTGCCCTGCCCCTGGTCCGAGGATGTGTTCAGTATTTTCATCTTTGATTAGAGTAATATGAACCCTGGTGCGATTGCTCTGTTAGTGCAGTGCGTTCGCTTCTTGGGTCTTGGTCCATTTCTAAACGAACTCTAGTGCGGCTGGTTTCTCGTGTGATTGAAGTACAAACCAAAAACAGGTCCCAATATTTAACAATAAATGAACAATGAGGACACACTTAACGTCTTCTCAGTAGCGGAGCTGCTCTGGTTTGTGCAGTGGATGAATCTCTGCCACTGTTTTGACTTCTGTATCCATTTTTCTGCATTTCCAAATGGTAAATCCACACTCAACCCTAATAAGTGTATTAAGTCCAGATGACGTCTCTGACAAAGGGTTCGCAAAGTATAAGTCACGCGTGCTGTTTGTTTTTGGTTTAACTCTAAAGTGTCTGCCCTGTGAAGGACTGGCGCCCCCTCCAGGGTGTATTCCTGCCTTGTGTCCAATGATTCCAGGTAGGCTCTGGACCCACCGCGACCCAGAACTGGATAAGGGTTACAGATACTGAATGTAAAGTGTCGGTGTGAACCTAACTACAAGTGTGAACACGCCCTGAGTCTGTCCAATCATAGCACTGGACTTTGTGCTCTCACTGTTCATGTGAGAGCAAAAAGATAAGGTTAAACACAACAAAACAGTTTTGAACTTGAGTTCTGAGAAATAAAAGCACTGAGAAGTACAGAACAGAGAAGAAAGAGAACAGAGTGAAAACGGCTAAAAACCAGAGCTTCTGCTCCTCGCTCCTCACTGCTGTGTGCTCGGGGTCGGGGTGAACAGAGAGCGGCTCGTAATCATTTAAAGGAACGGGTGCTGAAAGTTACAGGGCTGTTACACAGGGGGAGAACACTGCTGTGGGGATGTGCCCACGTTTATGCTCATGTGCAGTTACTCAATCGCATTGCATTTCATGATTTTCTGTGGAAGTTACGTAGACTGTGTGCACAACAATGATGTCGACACGTTTGTACGTTACTCTAGAAAGCGATTGTTTTTGAGATACAAGGTTTGTTCAGGATGTTGTCTGCTATAAGGAGTGCAGGGGGATGCTCCTGCACGGTGTGAGTGGTTAGTGGGCTGTGAGCTGGGTGTAATTTCAGAGCTGGCTGAGCCTGTGATTGGGATGCACGCTGTCAGCTCCAGCTGCAGGACGCTCTCTGGGTAGTTTTGCCGAGCTGCGTTACAAGAGTTACCCCTCCCTCTTGAAGATGCCTTTTCATGCGAACCCAGGAGCGAATCCTTAATGATGTCACTCATTTTGGCCGCCGCCGGCTTGGGCAGAGCTGCATGGCGCAGGCTCTTCATCAGGAGCGCAGAGAGAGCGTGTCAAAGCTGGGAGCATTGTCACTGCAGTTAACATGAGCGATGGCGACGGCCCGAGAGAGAGGACGACGTTATTTCCCTGCAGAGCCTTATGACCGGGGGCTAAAGAGAGGGAAATCATAAACATAAAACGCTAGCTACCTTTATGTCCCATAAGGCTCCTGTAGCTGTGTTTGGATTAAGGCCCTCTATCATGGCCTTTCCCCATGAGAGCATCTCTGCAACTCTAATGAGCCTGGATGCTTCATACTTACTGAAATGAGGTGCTTCCAGTGAAATCCGCAGTGAAATTACCACTTGGGAAAAAGACAGATAGCAATTATTAAGGAATGATGATTATCGTCATTATTATTACTATTATAGTTCTTATATGGTTTTGTGCAGATTTCTCTCTCTCTCTCTCTCTCTCTCTCTCTCTCCTTTCCTGCTGAGCTCCAGAGCTCTGAAACTGTAAGAGAGGAACTCACAGCGATTGCGAATGCAGGGTCAAGACTTCTTTCGCTGTAAAATGGCAGCAAGCTGTTACAGTTACAGTGTGGTGAGTTTTCAAAATGAAGGCCATTATGAGATACGTAAACAAGTCCAGTAGACCCCTATAGACGTATATAGGTGTATATCTGCTCCAACAGCTGTTCCGAACACCGTCCAAGTTTCTGCTGAAATGAAGACAATTAACAGTGAGTGTGTTTCCCGCTGCTACACTTAAAGCTTCTACTTTTCTGGGAAGGCTTTAAACTATCAAGCTCTCCAAGAATGGTATATATAAGTGTATATATTACTGAAAGTGCTCTCCAGATGTTTCTTACATTTGTATGTTATGATTCATTGGGTCGAAGTCACACAGCTCCAGGGACCTGGAGGTTGTGGGTTCGATTCCCGCTCCAGGTGACTGTCTGTGAGGAGTGTGGTGTGTTCTCTCTGTGTCTGTGTGGGTTTCCTCCGGGTGACTGTCTGTGAGGAGTGTGGTGTGTTCTCTCTGTGTCTGCGTGAGTTTCCTCCGGGTGCTCCGGTTTCCTCCCACAGTCCAAAAAACACACGGTAGGTGGATTGGCGACTCAAAAGTATCCGTAGGTGTGAGTGTGTGAGTGAATGTGTGTGTCTGTGTTGTCCTGTGAAGGACTGGCGCACCCTCCAGGGTGTATTCCCGCCTTGCGCCCAATGATTCCAGGTAGACTCTGGACCCACCGCGACCCTGAACTGGATAAGGGCTACAGATAATGAATGAATGAATGAATGAACGATTCATTGGCATTGCATGTTCTTCCCATCCACTGGCAACACAGTTTCCCTAAATACACTTACACTATTTATTAGTTATTTACCCTAAGGAGGGCTACAGAAGCTCAGCTGTAGGCTGTTAGCGAGGAGCTTCTCACATCAAGAAAATTGCCCTAATCCCTACATAGTGCATTTCACAGATTATAAAACTACCAGACAGTGCACTAAATGTTAGACACAGGGACGTGAAATGTAGCCCTTAGGAGTCTTGGCCATTTTTATACATTTCTGATTTTGGCTTTATATATACCACGTATACCAAACATGAGCTTCATTTTTATTTTCAGCTATTTCTCTCTCTCTTTCTCTCTCTCTCTCTCTCTCAGCAAATTCATTCCTCCCACACCACCTCACTGTATCCAGCTTCTAGTGAAGAGTCAGTAGAATCCAAACATTTTTCCAATTATTTATAAAACAAATGTTGAGAAAGCAATTAAAGTAAATGCAGCGTCTGTGCCTTTTGAATTTGTGTACTCATATACTCATGAGGGAACATATTTTAAACCACATTTAAATGATCTCAGTTCATATTTTATCTATCTTCATATAACCATCACATATGTAGACCACAACATTTAAATCAAATAAAATTGGTTCCATTATCGGACACTGTGCACTATTTCAGTGCAGAAAACGTTAGTGGATGACCTACACTGTGCACTACGCAGTGTGAAGGGAGATGTTTCAGCCTTTAAAGGCTTTAAAGTTTTAGCCTTTAGAATTTCGAAGCTAATTCAACGTTGTCATGGCAGTAGTTCATCACGTCCCGTCTGTATGAAACTGTGTAATATGTTCATTTTTGACCTCGTCTGCTGAAATCTCACTATTAAGGTTAGTACATTGTATAAACGGCGTAGTATTAGTGTGTAGTACACAGCGGGGATGCAGCCTTGGTGTTGTGTAATGTTGGTGTTAGCACCTAACGCTAACCATAAGCTCAAAACACGTCTAACATTTTTGAGCTTATGTTAGGCTTTGAGTTTAGAGGGGTCTTTATACTTTCTAGCCCACATTACACATTGGACTTGAGCACTGTGAACATAGGCTCATATGCCTCTACTCTATGGAGATAAAACAAACGGCGTGTTGAAGACTTGTAGTAACAGACAGTAACAGATGCACCTTATGGTAGTGGCAATCACTCACAAAGGAGAAGTCTACAAACTTCTGGACATGTGTAAAATCTAAGCACAGCTTAAAAGCTCTACTCACGTTTCTGAAACTAAGACACTCAGCTATTATTGATCCCTGGTTGCTCATGGCTGGAAGGCATGGGTATTTTTGGCCTTCCTAAAAAGCTCTCAGCCTGGAGGGCTTCCTCAGATGGGCAGAGGAATTAATAGTCACGAGGTCTCCACATAACAACTGTAGACGTCTTTAGCGTTGATGTAAAATAAAAGTCCTGAAAGCTTATTGCAACAGAAGCAGCACTAAATTTGTGTTTGATAAATCATGCTCTACACACTTTTCCCGAACCTCCATTTCATGTTCGGATTCCAGAGCGACTGGGTCTAAAGCCGCCCTGAATTAATATTTCATTTCAGAGCATATGCTTCAAAGAGCAAAAACAGGTTGGCCTGCTCTTCTGGGAGGGTTATCAAAGCAAGCGGCTCACACTCCGAGAGGTCCGAGGGAGCTATGCTTTATTTCTAGAAAGCCCTTATGGAAAACACTGATCCTAAACATTCAATAGTTGAGTTGAGTTTGGGAGTGGAAGGAGGAGATATTTGATTATGACCTGAACTGTTATTGTGGGCAGGGTCTTGTTTTGTTGAGAGAAAACATTTGCTTACAACCACCATCACAAAATAACAACATTAAGGTTATAGACTAAGCACACAAACTACTGAAGCAGAAGTGCTTTCTTATTAGAGTTCCAGACTGGAACGGACTAAGCACTGGCTCCATCACCAGAAGGTCGCAGGGTCTAATCCAGGTGACACCTATGCTTTTCCGAGGTCGGGAGACCTAGACAGCACAATTGCCTTGATCACTGATCTCTGAACTCCCTGTCTCTGCCTGTGGTGCTGGCTAGCATGACATCTGTTGGCTGATATGACAGATCTGGGTAGTTTTCATTCTCTGCCATGACTTTGCATGAGTGGGCAATCAAAAATAAGTGGTGGGATGGAGTCCCCGGGGTGAAGAAATCTGGGAGAAAAGAGGCAAAAAGATATGTATATATTTGTGCCTCTAGCCTGACTTTTAATCAAAGTTTCACCCCATCATTCATCACCTCTAACTGCAAGTAGCTGTTGGCTGAAATCCCCCATAACATACAATGCCACTAACAATGGAAGGATGAGGACAAGCACACCAAGAATTCTGTGTTTAATTTGAAGCTGTGTAAAAAGAGAGCATGAGGGTCACATCTTACCCAACCAGAGAGAGCGAGGTCAACTGTGCTGTCTTAGCCCTCCCAGTCTCAGATGGCTGAGGCATCACCAGGGATAGGACATGGAATCTTAGACCATGTACCATCCCGATGCTTAGACACCTTGGCCCACCTTTAGGGAATGCGTAATAGTAGCGTGAAGCAAATGCTAGGTATTTGGTGTTTAATTTGATGATAGCAACGTACATAGATATTTTACCTTTAATGTGTTTTTACAGTCACTCTTTCAGTAAAGAGCTTTAGTGATATTGCTGTTTGCATTCCGGTCCACTGTCTGGTTCCACTATGGCTCCTTTTCACATTCAGTGATGTAACTAGGCCCTCCAGAATGTCTAAGAGCATAGGTCTTCTAATTCAGACCGTGGATCCAGGTTCCAGGTTGGAATTTTACAATGGCCAGACATTATGCCACTATATCTGTAACTGTGAGGTGTCGATCTGACACAAGGCCTTTTAGCTCCTTCCAGTTTCCAGCTTCTGAACCATAGAAGATCTGACTTGGTGGTTGCATCTACCTAAGAAAACCATGCCTAACCAGGTGGACAGTTATCCACTGGACATTTCAAGATCTTAATTTTAACCATGATATAACCATGAATTATAAGTACAATCCAAATACTTTTTAATACAATATCTAATCATCTATTTCAAGGTTGCAGCATCAAAAAGGTCTGCAAAGAAGCCCAGGTGTCTCTGTCACCTGCACCTTCAACTAGTACTTTCTGGGGGATCTCCAGATGTTCCCAGGCCAGCTGGGATTTACATACCTTCAAGCAAAACCCTGAGAATACCTTGGGCCTACTCCCAGTTGGCTGTGCCTAGTATATCTAGTAATGGGACGCATCAAGGGGGCATTCTTATGAGGTGCCTGAACCACGTTATCTGGCTTATTTCAAGATGAAGGAGCAAGTTTATACAACATCCATGATAAAAGTATTAAAATAAAAAAAATTAAAAAAATTAACTAAAACACACTGGTGTGTAATTCTTGGTTCTTAGAAAGAGGTATTTGAAGTGTCTCTGAAGCTTAAATGTTTCCCTTGTAATGTGGATAATTCCCTGAGTTTATATATATATATATATATACTAGATACTCCAAATTCCTAATTCGTCCCAGTTTTCCTTTCTAGGCAATAAGCGACTTTGGTTTGACTGGACTCCCCATGTCCCCAGCCTGAGCAGAGATCAATGGACTCTAAGTTTAAACCTGTCAAACTTGGGTCAGATGCACAAGTGAAGTAAATATCTGGAGCCAAGCCTTTTATCAGACACAGAGGTTTGGATATGAGTGATCCGGTTGGATTATACACACTGAAGTGGATGGAGCTCCTCGGTGGTGTAGGCTTTAAGTTAATCCAGCCTCTTTCCAGTCAAAGTCTTCCCTGCAGCAGGAGTTCAATAATCAGACTCATGATGGCAGCTCCGAGACGAGTTCACAGCGTCTTAATGGCAAAACAACAGAGCGTGGCTAACTTTAGAGCCAACAGGAATTCACAGCAGAGCGCTTAAGTACCTAATGAATAAGAAGAGCCCGGGTATCAAATCCAGTCTTGGGGTTTAGTTCTGGGACATTTTACAGAGCATTAGCCTTATTAGCATAATATCTTCAGCACAAAGCAGAGCGGTATAAATAAGTATCCAGACAACAGCGTCCTGTGGGCCGCATCCTATGTCCACTGATGAAGGACTTGTTCTGACCAAGCTGTTGGAAGGTCTTGGGAACAGATGTGACAGGAAGGAGAAAGCTGGAATGCTATGAACTGGAACTGTATTGTCTTTAGCAAACAATCCAGATTCTGTTTGGGATCTGATGATGGTCTGGCCCGAGGATGGAGGTCTCATGGTGAGTAGTTCAATCCTGCCTTTGCTGTGGAGTGACACACTGCCCCCTGCTGGTGAGGTGATCTTGAGAGCTATCGCATACAACAGTCTGTCACCCCTAGTAGTGATACGAGGGATGCTAAGAGCTCCGCTATATGTGCTGGATGCCCTGTGGACACGTGTCCCCTCTCATGGGGGACATGTTCCAACTGCCATTTTTCCCAAATGTCTAAACCAGACTGCAACGCTTCCTTGGCCCAGTCTCCAGATTTATAGTCAATCAGGGGTTCATGGGACCAGCTGGGGCGCCAGCTTTAGCAACCTAAGACTGTGCAGGATCTACAGTCCCAACTGCAACATCTGAGAGCAAAAGTGCTGCAGAATGCTATATGGAATCTGTATGAATCCATCCTTCTTGGTGTGAAATCCCCTCCCCCAAACTCAGACTATTACTCCTACATTAATGTTTGCACCTGGTTTTGGTGGTGCCAAAAACCAGGAAATAGAAAGTGAACCCAGATTTCACTGATGTTGGGAAAACAACTATTTTCCAGGAGCAAGTGTGTCTGTTTAATTTGTCTGTAAACAGTTTCTGTAATGAAAGTCTACAATGTTAATTGACATTATCCCACTGGCTCAGCCGTGGCTCTGTTCCACAGCAGCGCTTCTTACTGAGATCTGAAATAAACCCATTTTTGGTGGTGTTTTTAGTTGACCTCACTGGCCTGAGCACACTGAATTAAAGCCTGCAGGGGCCAGATCGGATCTGTCTTTAATTTATGCCCAAATAACCTGGCATATATAAATTAGATGCTGCATCATTTTGAGAAGCAAACTTTTGAGAGAATGTATGTCCCAGTTTGCAAATAGCAGTGTTGGAAAGATGAAGAAATATATTACAGTTTTCACTTATCTCAGAATTTAACCAGCAGTTTCAAGACTGCTCCCATTCAGAAGGACTTTCAAGAGTTTAAACCTTTTCCCTGTTGATGTGAAAGGAGTAAAGTCACAGTTGGAACCATTGGAAAACATTGAAATGCGGTGATAATACTGCAGTTGACACCAGATGCTCTACAGTAATTTAGAAAAGTCCAGATGTCCTCTAATGACCTGACAGAAGGTCTTCAGGCCCAAGGCACAACATCACTGTTTTCATTAGGATTACTCAACAAGACAAGGACACCACTGATCTACAAGGTGAACCAAAGACGTAGGTGGCCATTGAATGTTTAAAAACTCCAGCAGCACTGCTGTGTCTGATCCACTCTACACCACCACCACGTCAGTGTCACTGCAGTGTTGAGAATGATCCACCACCACATCATACCCGCTCTGGGGTGTCCTGACCATTGAAGAACAGGATGAAAGGAGGCTAACGACAGATGAACGACAACCCCATAATTGTAGAACTTCAAAGTGCTCCTGTATGATCAGTGGAGAGTGAGTGCAGGAAGCAGGAGGTTTTAATGTTATGAGCGGTGTGTATATATTACCATAGCCCTGCTACTCACTGCTTCTTACATAATACATATGGATTTTCATAATAAAAGTCTCTCTGTAAGAGCTTGAGCATGAATTACACAGATTCCCCAAATTCCTTTGGCAGGTGTGGATCTCAAGTACACGGACTTTGTTCCACCTCATGAAACCTCAGCTCTGAGTCTCTGAATATTCATGCCGTCCTGGGAGAGGGAGATTTAAAATGCTGATGAACACAGTCACACTGCCAGTCGGGCTCAGACGACAAGGCTGGAGTATGAATGATTAAGGGTTTCTTCTGCAGTTAGAAAAATGCATAGGGGGATAACGTGTGGAATCTGAATGTTTTCCTGAACATTTCTTTACATGTGTGGACATTAATGTGGAAGAGCTCAATATGAGGCACAGGTCTGTGGTGTTTTACGGATCACGACAGATACCTGAGATCAGGGGTGAATATTTAGGGTAAGCAATCTAAGGTCACGTTGTCGAAAGAGGGGTTTAAAGACCCAAAGTATTGCGCTTTGAAGCAGCCCTCAACAGACTAGGTTTCTCAGCTCTATACCAATAAGAGTCAGTGGACAAGACTCCTAGGCCATTTGGTACAGTTACTAATTCAATCCCAGAACTATCTACAACAGGGCTGCACAATATATAGTTTCAACACTGCCCATATGCACAAAACACTGTTGCATTTATTTGTATATCTCAGTCCTTGTTTGTCCTATTGAGAAATGGAAAAGAAAGGTGGGACCTGCAGAGTCCTGTTCCACGCCCTAAAACTGGGAGGGGCTGGGCGGGACAGGGCAGGGTGGAAGAAATGCTGAGAAACATTTCTATTTTGATGTGCTGCAGTGATCAAAGGCCAGCAGCCAGAGTTTATTATTATTATTATTATTATCTTTTTTGGCGATTTGCAGCTGTGTTCCTATGATTTCAGTGACAAGTCTGTAATGAATGTGTTTAACCAATCAGGGATCGACACTGCTTCTAGCTCCACCCATATGTTTCAGCTCAGTACGGCTGGTACCTAAACAAACTGTGTTCAAACTCAAGTACATGGGTTTTGGCAGTGGACAAATAGGCAGACAGTCATCATCACGGATTTGAAGTTGAAGGACTCTCTCTGAAGTCTTACAGGTGGCTTCAATGCATTCTGATCTGTTGCTGACTCTCATTTTTCTGTATTGTGCTTACGCCCCGGTGTTTTTCTTCAAGGAGAAGTGAGTGTATCACTGTGGCTGAGTATAAGAACCACCTCCCCCACCCCACCCCCAGTTACACTGAGCAGCCTCAGGATCCTCCAGCAGCTGTGATGACGTCTGTCTGTGTGAATCTGCTTTACCTCAGCCATAAAAGAGCTCCTGAGCCGCGCACAGTGAGGAAGAAAAACAACCCAGGTCTTAAACAAGGCGGGTTTTTATTTACCTTCACAGCTCCCCCCCCCACCCCCCCACTGCAGCCATTTTCACTTTCTCAAACTCCTCTGATGGTAGAAGATGCTCTGTGCAGGACTGAGAGGAGTGGGTGTGAACTGCATGACTGACAGGCTCACTGCATTATAACACAGACACTCACAAAAACACCAGTGTTAGCAGAGCAAGGTCACTCTGGGGTAAAAAGGATAAACTGAAAGAGAGACGTACAGAAGGAGCAGGAAACTCAAACAGCTTCTAGAATTCTCTACACAGCTTCTCTGCTGCACAGCTCTGGGGACAAAGAGGCCTGGGCTGGAGCCTCACCTTCTGTCAGTGAGGAGTCCGGTGTGTTTTCCCTGTGTCCGTGCCCAGCTGCTGGGGTGGTGCATTCATGTAAACTGAGGGTGATCATTCACAGTGTAGCACACTCTTTATAGAATTCAGGCACTGAAAACATAGTAGTGACAGATAAAAACTTAAATGATATAATGTAATTTAAAGGAACACTGTGATATTCATTCATTCATTGTCTGTAACCGCGTTCAGTGTGATGTTCAGGGTCGCGGTGGGTCCAGATCCCACCCAGAATCAGAATGGGTGAGAGTGCAAACTGCATTATTTTTATCCTAAAATTACACTTTCAAAAATCACTGTGGTGCTTCACTGAGCTGTATGGGGGGAATTGAGTCTATTTAATTGCTACTCTGGCTCAGCACTGCAGAAACTGCACTATGTAACATTTTGAGGAGGGTAGGAAAGAGTAGAGGGTGACTGGAGGTGGTCAGACCCAAGCAAGGGAAGCGTTAGTCTCCTGTAGTGAGTTCAGCTCGCTGGGGCCTTGGAGCTAAAAGCAGGCTTTGCCAGTTCAGTAAAAATCCTGGGCTCTGAACAATGATCCAGTCCCTGGGGTGGAGTCCAGTCATTTCTGTTATTTACACCGAGCGCTTCAGATGGTGTCTGGCCGGGGCAGTGGTCCAGAAGTGCCCCCCCCCACCCTCAACCCAAACCCTTATTGATTATTTTATTATTTTATCACTTTATTCAGTTTATAATCAGCACAGGCGAATACAGGCTGATTATAAGTGTTCCCTAAAGTCTATCCACATTTATTATCCTCTGGCCTTGTCCCAAACACATTGGCATCCCCTGTTTGAGCCCGAGGCTTCCCCTTCTTAACATTTGTCCTGCAGTGGGGCCAGTACTTGTTTTGTCTCTGTCTGGTTTGTCACGGTGACCACTCGTTCAGGCCTTGGCGATGGTCCTGGAGGTCAGTGTCTGTTTTCAGGCTGTGATCAGCACCTGCTGTGATGGAAGGAATGTGAAGGAATAAAGAAGGGGGATGGGGGACTGCTGCAGGTGTGTGGACTGTAGGACAATGAGCTATCTGAGCTATCGATGAACAAGTGACCCTTCCTCTTCTTTTGATCCACACATTCGTCCTAAGGCTGTCCTTCGGAGACTTTAAGAGGCCGATTGTTCCAGAGAGGGACACGGTGACATGAGATAAGAACGTGTTTGGGCTCATTTTCGAGCTGTTGGAGCAGATGGAGTGGAGCCCTTCACGGTCACCAGAGCTGAATAACAAGATGTTACACTCTGCAGTGGTTAGTGCTAAGTTCCAATTTGCTTTAAATGCATACATCTGATTTGCATTAAAGTATAATCGGTGGGGAGAAGGGAGGGGAGTGGGGGGGGGGGCTGCAGCTGTGATGAGATGCTAATGGACTGCTCCACTTCTGCATTCATTTTATCTTTTCTGTAGCTTTGAGGTTTATTTGTTGTTTGTTTGTTTCCTGCATTTTTACATGTTCCTCTTTTCAGGGCTGATATTATGTTTCAGATTTTAATCTCTGATACTTTTCCATCTACTCCTCCTATTGGGGATGTATATTATCAGTTTCTCACAGGGGCGCTGGGAACCTGGGGCCCTCTTACAACAATGCATTCAATTTGGTTTCTCATTTTTCACATACCTCTGTATATCGTATGAACCTTGCACAGTTTTCATACCGAAGCCATATGTTACTTTAGACTCAGCCAAGAATTACAGGCATAATCTAGTTGTACTGTTCTAATTCTCCATTCCCCCTTAAATGGTGTTTCAGTTACATGTGGCTGCATTGAGGCATCAGAAGTGCCAAATCTGGACTCATAAACACACTATACACCAACAGCCTACAGCTGGCTCCTCCTACAACCACTCGAGCTTCAGTTAGGGGCTTCTGTCTTTGTCTGTTTCACAAAAAACAAGGAAAGACAGACACGTCCAGACATGTAAGGCCCAGTCAGTGTAGAGTTTGTGTTTTGTAGAGTGTACATCTCCAGTTTACAGTCACTTTCACATGGAGTCAAGGATAAAGACATCAAACGTCACAAGTGGCTCTCAATATTCTTCACCTCCTCTGCCACTGTAAGAATAAACTCTTCCGCCCTGTGTTTGAGTTAAAGCCCTGTCCGCTGAGCATGTCTTTGGCCCCGCCCTGACATGACGATTGACAGATGGGGAAGTCTATGGAAATGTAAAGGTAATCTGCTCAGTTCACATTTTCACATTTGGGGAGATAACGTATATGAAATGCAGAGAAGAGCTGTGTCCTCATTCACTTTTGAATTCTGCTGTCTTTCTAGTACAGTGTTGAGTTTGCAAATAATATTCTAAAAGCATGTCACTGAGTGCAAATTCATATTAACTCAATGACATTTTACAGGTCAGGTTTTGGCGTAACATGCAAGCAACTGCCTCCTTGACCTGACTCATAGGTTCGGGGTTCGAATCCCGAGTGGGGTTGCAGCGACAGAAAGATTGGACTTGGAGGAGTGTAGTGTGTTCTCCCTGTGTCGGCGTGGGTTTCCTCCGGGTGACTGTCTGTGAGGAGTGTGGTGTGTTCTCCCTGTGTCTGCGTGGGTTTCCTCCGGGTGACTGTCTGTGAGGAGTGTGGTGTGTTCTCCCTGTGTCTGCGTGGGTTTCCTCCGGGTGACTGTCTGTGAGGAGTGTGGTGTGTTCTCTCTGTGTCTGCGTGGGTTTCCTCCGGGTGACTGTCTGTGAGGAGTGTGGTGTGTTCTCTCTGTGTCTGCGTGGGATTCCTCCGGGTAACTGTCTGTGAGGAGTGTGGTTGTGTTCTCCCTGTGTCTGCGTGGGTTTCCGCCGGGTGACTGTCTGTGAGGAGTGTGGTGTGTTCTTTCTGTGTCTGCATGTGTTTCCGCTGGGTGTTCCGGTAAGTGGATTGGAGACTCAAAAGTGTGAGTGTGTGAGGGTCGCATTGCGCCCAGTGATTCTGGGTAGGCTCTGCATCCACTGTGACCCTGAACTGCATAAGGGTTATAGACAATGAATGACATTTTAATTATCATTTTAACAAAGCTGTTGAATGATCACAGGAAACATGTAAATTATAATTAGGGAATACATTTCCATTTACATAAATATACTCTAAGCTTTCCAACTGTAAATGGAAAAATCAAATTTAATTGTAATTTTTAGCTCAGAATCGCATGAATATAGAGCATTTACATTCCAACTTAGGGTTACTTTGCCATTTGGCATATTACATTTATATTGTAATTTTGGTACAGATATAATTCCATACTCATTTTATAATTTCTATGTTAAATGAAATGGCATTCAGGAAATGTGAAAGGAAAGGAGCAGGGAAAGACAGAGAGGGAACAGGCCACAGTAACATAAGATAATGCTAATTAGAGATTAGCTACATTTGCAGTTATTTAAAGAACTCATGGATAAAACAAAGTTTCATACACAACACAGTGTTTCTGATGCCATAACACAAAGAGGTTAACAGCCCCTGAATGTGGAGGAGCCGGCATCTCTCCTGCAGCTGAAGAAATAAGTCAGAGATCACAAAGGTAGGAAGTTAATAAAGGTGATTACAGCTGGGAGGAGGGATGGGAGACAGGGAGTAGAGAGAAATGGGGAGATGAGGAGCGGCTCCCTGGACAAAATATTGTGCCTGGAAACTAAAATGTGCTTTGCCTCAGGTTTCTCACACAACAAATCAGCAATCTGTAATATATTCACTGTACTACATCACAGAATGACCAGGGAGGGTGTACAGAGATTAATGAAACATGTTAAGTTGAAGCGCTGGTGTCTCTGAGAGCACTGCTGTAGTCAATATGTCCTAGTTTGGTGAGCGTCCGTTTCAGAGCAGAGCTCAACTGGTGTCTCAGACTGTGGTCCCGCCCACTGTCCAATCACAGTGATGTCTGAACACCACGGGTTGCCAGGTATGACACACAATAACAGAAACAAACACAGCGAGAAAGCCAATAGAGGTAACATTCGATTTGGCCGGACCCAAAAAGCCTCAGAATACTTCTAATATCAGAATACTTCTAATATCAGAATACTTCTTAAAATCTTGTGTATTACAAATTAGTGGTAACTCAACACGTCTTACAGGTTGCACTTATGCCGCTTTCACACATGAACTCTGGAGAATTTCCAGAGAAACTCTAGAGTATCAGGTCCGGAGATGTCCCGGAGTGGTCTTTCACATATGTAGCTCACAGCGGGAGACTTTCTGGCTCAGGCACGTTCTCTCAGCGGGAAATGAAACGTGCTTCCGGAGTGGGCCGGAGCCTGTGCAGTGCGTGCAGGAGAAACTCCGGAACATTCCCCGATCTGTTCTCACTTGTGCTGTCTCAGACTTCACCCGGAGTCTTCACTAGGGCACTACAAGGTTAAAGTCCGGGACGGGTGTTGCAGGTGGTCGCTTTCACACACACACACGGCTCCTCCAGGTAAACTCTGGAACACTTCTGAATTACCGTGCACATGTAAAAGGGGCATTATTTTGCACTTTACTCTTTTAAGGTGCGTAAAAATGGTTCAGAATTATCACTAGATTGATAAAAGAAACATTTCAAAGCGTGCAAGCATTAAAGCCCCTTTTAAAGCATCTTCGCATCATACAACTTTTATACCAATTACTTATTGTTGCAGAGCCATGCCTCCAATTCGAGAACCATTTAGGAACCTTTATTTTCCAGAGTGAACTTCACTTAGTTTAGCTCAAGGCTCTGGTGCCATCCTCGGGAAGAAATGCCAAAGCAACCATGGGATGATTTATTGCTAAAATGATAAAATAACAAAGTTTGCAGTGATTTGAATCTGCAATATCCTCAGCAAAGGAGGAGCAGATCCCATCGGGCTGCAGCCGGCTAGGCGAGACCACTGCTGGAGCGTGTGGGGTCTCAGACGACCAGTGGAGGGGTGGATTAGGTGCATGCTGGGGCTCCTTTATATCTGCATTAGTGTCAGGAAGATAAATGGCAGCCATAGAGACCCCACTTCCTCCCTGCATCAATAAGCATTAAACAAAGGGCCTTCATATCCCCACTGACTGACAGACACAAAGCATCACATCCAAACACAGCATGTTATTAAAGAACTTGAGGTCTATTAATAGGCCCACAGCATGGAAAATGGAAAACACTGCTAAAGTTTCTAAGCAAAACTCTAAGCTACTCTCTGGGTCAAAATAAACAGCCTGTTTTGCTCTCACCATGATTGTGAGCTCCACCCTGTTCTTGCTGAAGTGAAGTGAACATCAGCCCTGACTTTGAATGAGGACAGCCAATCAGAGCAGAGGTCATTTATATATTCACAATTTTGTAAAACCCTTATACATAATGCTAATTCAACAGCTTTACGGTGCACCCACTGTGGACACACACATTCACAAGCATGGCCTACAGGGGTATACAGCTGTGGAGCAGTAGAACTGTGTTTCCTGGAGCAATGGAGCTCTACCCTGGACCACTGGCATAAACTGGGATGATAATCCCAAATTAATCATCCAGCAAATCGTTAACTTTCTCAGAGGTCAGTTTGACTGTGTGTGTGATAACTGCGGTGTCAAAGTTAGCCATAATTACCTGTAGCTCAGAGCACTGATCTGATCCCTGTGTGAACTCAGGCTTTACTGCGTTGTGCACTGCTCAATGGATGTGTTGAATCTGACTAAGACTGATGGGTCTGTCCATCACACATCATCACATCTCTAACCACACACATATGTAGCTAACCTTACGGTAGGGTTGATTTTAACATACAATAACAATAAAACAAACAAACAAATAAACTAATAAATAAACACATTGTCCCTAGCAACATGGTGTGTGAAAACACATACAGTAAAAATATAGTGATTACCCCCCCCCCACCCAACACACATCAAACATATCTGAACTACCCTGACAACATGTCTTTGAAGTAACCACAGTAAAGCATCACAAGCGATGGCCAGTAGAGGGAGCAATGAACTCGCTGCTTGACAAGACATCCATTGGCTCAGGAGCTGCTGTATGATCTTGTCGTATTGTCTGTTAATCAAAACATTTTAATTAAAGCTTGTGTGTTGTAAGCACTTGAAGATAAACAGGGGTGTGTCCCATGCAAATAAGGGCTTTTTTTTGTTTTAATCTGACACGGTACTCTGTGCTCGGCTCTATGTAACTTTGCCAAACAAGGGCCATTGTGCTTAATTAGTTTGAGTCAGAGATAATCTCATTGCAAATCCACAGGCAGCGCAGTCGTTCCATCCAGCTGTAATTAAGACTTTCATCTGCAGCGTATACTTGAAATAATTAATGACCATTGAACATCCACGCTAATCCACTGTGACTGATGGCCTTTTACTGCTTGATCTCAAGGCAAAATTGATTTACTGCACAATTTAAACAACTTGACACTTCGCTCTAGTCCAATCACTTCAGGAAAATTACACATCCGCAGTAGACTGAGTGACCACGCCTGCAGTCTGGGGTCTGCGAAGAGCCTGCCCTCTGTTAATTATTGACCAAACTGAATAGAGAAATGCTCAAGAAGAGAAAGGAAAAGGCTTCCAAAAGACCAGCGTGGAATTGAGAGTTTCACAGCAAGAGGATGTCATTCAGCAGGAAAGCCTGAAATTATAATCTGCTTGCTTTGCTTCCTCTGTAATTACTGATATTGTGCGCATGCAAATTTTCTGCTGTGGATGTGTTATTCACATCAGCCCAATCGCCGAACTCTTATCCGTCCTGCTCACGCAGCCAGATATGCGCTGATATCACTCCCACTTTCCCCCTCCTGCCACTTTTCAGGAATTAAAAGAGTGCAGTTACAGCAATCAATACTTGTGTGGGGAGAAAATTGCTTCTCAGTGCAGCACTTGATTGCCATTATCACCTCCAAGGATCGGGGACATATGATACGATGGCCGCGGTGCATGCTTGGAAAAGCATCAGTGTTCAAGCCATACGCTTCCAAGACATAAAATCGTGAGCCTGTGCGGTTCTCTGAGATAACGGGTTTACAACACTGTGATAACTATCTTTACGAACAATGCTGCAAGGATTTGATAGCACTCAGCCACAACAGCATTAGTGAGGCCATGTACCGGTACGGTTTTATAGAACGTAGTTGATCATATCTCTGCCTTGCACATGTCTGACTAGGGTTCAAGACCTGGCACAAAGGCATTTAAGAGCCTCTCCCAAATGGTGGAAGTGTAAATCAGTGATTAGTTCTGAATCTCTGGGCGGTGTAATAGCCCTGCATCCCACACTTGGCATTAGGCTCATGTGCAGCTGTAAACACACAGAGCAGCTTTATATAGAAAAAATATCAGGCTTCTACCCCCCGCGACCTAAAATTGGTTACAGATAATGGATGGATGGATGGATCAGGCTTCTCCAAAATAGTAACTTCACAGGAGAAGGAAGAAAAACCTTCTTAAGTTTCAATGGAAGTCAATGTAAGAAGGTTTTACTCAGAGTAATTTGGAGCATTTCTATTGGTCCATTCATCGTGAAGTGTTCACACAGTGTGAAGGACAGCTGCTGTGTTCAAATGATGCAGTAAAGTAAACATTGAGACGTATGTTTTTCTTTGGACAGCGACAAAATTCTTCTACGTACATTAAGCTAGCATATGGTGGTGTCACCACTTCACCGCTTCGCTTTCCGCTTCTTTCTGTTTGTTGCTATTTATTTAAACATTCATTTTCATTCATTAAATTTGTGGTGGGAAACTTTATAGACTTTGAAACACTTTCTTTTGCTTTTAAGAATTGTTTAGTAGGGAATGACAAGATTCATGTACATCCTTTTATTGGTGCCACATTCACTCACTTTCATCCTGTTCAGGGTCACGGTGGGTCTGGAGCTTACACAGAAACATCAGGCATAAAGCAGAAACACACCCTGGTCAGCACCAGTATGTCACATACGCACACACTCACACTTGCAGATAATTTCACACTCACCCAGTCAGTTATTCACAGACTTTCAAAACACTCACATATGGTTTCACACGGTCACTCCACCTACCAACTATAGAGGAAAAACCCACACAGACACAGGGAGAACACACCACACTCCTCACAGACAGTCACCCGTAGGAAACCTACGCAGACACAGAGAGAACACGCCACACTCCTCAGAGACGGGGATTGAATCCACAACCCTAAACCCTGTGAGATACAATATAGTGAATATTTTTTTATAACACTGATCGTTCCTCAACCATAACCCTCACGGGTACAGGACTTTTCAGCCCCTCACACTGCAGTACACTTTTCCAGCCCCAGAGTCTGCAGAGTGCTGGAGGTCTCTCTGTGAGTTATTGTCTATGTGAACTGTACTCAAATTTATCACAGGGTTCCGTAACAATGCAAGCTTTAAATTTGGGTCCCTAACCAAGACCTCCTGACTGCCAATCCTTTATCTCTGACAACATATCTGCTGGTCTGAATGCAGAGTGACCCAGTGCGTGTGTGTGTGTGTGTGTCCGGTACTGAACTGATATGAAAGCTTGTTGAAACTTGGATTGCTCTGCGGCTGGGAGCACATCATTAATTAACAGTGGAATAATCTGTATCCCACCCTGACCTTCTGAGACCCTCCATGGTTTGTGCAATAGCCATGAAATTAATGTCATTTTCCACAACCCCCCATTTTCTCTTTATTAATGCAGATTTAGCAGGATCTGAAAGTATTAATCATTATTAATTAGCACCTCATAAATTATGATTAAGCATCAGGAAGGAAGGGGCTTCTCTGAAGAGCAGGTTTAAGAGATGAACCCTCTGCTCGTCTCCATTTCCTTTTAAATAAAACAGAATGTATATTTAATTTTGTTTCATTACAGGGTTTAGCACAGTGATCTCTGCAGTTTTAAACGTACTCACACGACAGGACAGGTTGATATCAGACCCTTAAAGAAACTGTGCCATGAGCAGGAAAGAGAGGAGGTGGGAAGATGTTAAACTACATTAAATGACTAAAGATTTACTGACTGTATTCTTCAGATAAAGTGACCAATAATACGTCTAAAATTATTTATTCCTACAAACGGAACAGACGGTGGATCTTAAGTTCAGTTATTCTCAGTGAGGGTGGGGCTTCTATAAAGTTATATATAATCACAGTTAAAACAAAACAATAATAATAATATAAAACAAATAAGAAATATAAGACTTTTCTCTATAAAGTAGTAGGTGAGAGTGAGTTAGAAGATTCTTCTTGATTTGTATGAATTTGTAAATCAACAGCACACATTATTTAAAATCATTATTAATTATTAACCAGTAAAATTAGGTACTGGATGATCACCTCAAATAATACGAGGAGAGATTTGGAAAAATTAAACCCACACAATCACACACAGAGTATCACACTGGAATAATGTTGTGCGTTATTTGTCGCTTGTTTATTTGTTTTTAGCAATATAAATAAACACTCAGATAAATAGCTTTTTAAAATTCACAGTCTCTGGGGCCTAAAACTTTTGTACAGTACTGAGATATATAAAAAAAAAAAGAGTGGAAGAATAAGAGGGTCAAGAGTGAAAATGAAGAGAAACATGCAATAAATAAACATTCAAATCCTTTCCAGAAATGTTTGGTTCCCCACTTACATCCTCAACACTACGATGATGATTATACCCACACCTGCTGGATCTCACGCTCAAGCACGTGAATGAATATAAAGGTATTACCTAGAGATAAGATTCACTATTCATTGTGTCTTGTTTTTATTTTATCATCTGCAGACGCTAAAGTCAAGGTCACCGTTCTCAAGGCCAAGTGCAGGTATAAAACCCCAGCAGTGGGCTGTGGAGCAGTGGATATGTGAGCTGCAGCCAGTATTTTGGCATGAGTTGGAAATTTTGTTTGTGATTCAGAACTAAACCTTCAACCAACCAACATCAGCACCTGACCTCACTAATCAGATCCATCATGAAGTGTGAGCCTTCCTAGAGCAGAGGCTGATCCTGCAGCAATGCGAGGGAACAGAGGAACAGGTGAACTCTCTATAAATACTCTTCATTTCAGAAGAAACAGCGTAACCTCCACTTGCTTTGTGTTTCTGACACTGTATGATATACATCTCTACAGATAAGTGCTGTATTTCCAGTACTTGTTTGCTACATTAATATTAAACTGAAGAAACAAACACGTCTTGCTGATGAACTCCATTAGGAATGTGTGGAAGATGTGTGTATATTTTATTTTTCATTTGAACTATCACTTCAAAGAAAAAAAAGAATAGAACAGAATTACTCCTCTTTCTCTCATCACTCCTTGGAAGCACCTAATGGCTGACAGCAGCAGCTTGGCTTTAATGCAGCTCATGGTTAATGCATTGGAGTCTGCTCACAGTATACACACGTCTCTGAAGACAAGGAGTTCAAACTCCAGAACACACGTTGTCCGAGCTTTATTTATCTGCAATCCAGCCATGATCAAGACATGTGATCATTGTACATACATCACATTAAATCCATCACATTGCAGAGAGACTCCATAGAAAACACAACACTTCTGAAGCCTTTCCACTTATTTATATGGAAATGGTCCACGGACTAAAGAATTGGAACATATACACCCTTAAAAATGAAGGTGCTATTTCATTTAAGCAATGCCATAGAAGAACCACTTTTGGTTCCATACAGAACCATGTTTTATTTAAGAGGTGTGTGAGTGTAAAGTAAATTGTAAAGTGTTAAATATCCATCTCTAAATCTTAAGTTTCTTTACTCATTTAAATATTATTAGCAAAACCAAAAGTGGTTCACGTAAAGAACCTTTTGTAGCACTTATATGTTTTAAGAGTAGAACCATACTGTCTGCCTTTACACACATTTGTGAATGAGTGGGTCATTCTAAAGACTAATTTTGAGCATGTTGCTGTAATGTGAATCCATTGCAACAAGAAATTAGTGTAATTTCTTCCCTCCTTCCACAATCAAATGTAAGTGGTATTAATGACAAGTGGAAATGCTTAGGAACCACAGCAACTCAGCCACAAAGTGGCATGATCTGCCACTTTGTGGCTGAGTTGCTGTGGTTCAGTGAATAAACTTCCAAACCTCCTCTGACATTAACATCAACACAAACATGATTGTGAGTGATGGGAGCTTCATGGCATGTGTTTCCATGACCGAGCACCTGCATTTAAACCTTATATCAACAAACAGTACTAGGCATTTGATGGAGTGGTGTAAAGTTCAGTGGAGTGATGAATCACGCTTCTCTATCTGGAGGTCTGATGGACGAGTCTGAGTTTGGTAAATGCGAAAACTTTACCTGCCCGACTGCAATGTGCCAACTGTTAAAAGCTAAGCACCATTTAATTGACCTCCATGAATATTTCACATTATTTTAGTTACTGACATATATAAGTATGAATTAAAATGAAAATAGCAGCTTAATTTGCTTTAAAACTGACAATTTTATTAAATTGACGGAAAAACCCGAGCTTACTACGGAAATTCTTGAACGTCACCGTGACGTCACTGGTGGACAACAGCTGAACAACGCCGCGGTAAAACACCGTTATGACTGACTGTTATGACATTATCTAGCTAAATAACCAACATTATTCATGACAATAGCCTAGCAATAAGCTAAACTCAAATGTAGAGGCACCGTTATTCTTGTAAATGTGATCGAAGTCGAACTCGAATTCATCCGACACTATAAACCTCCGTAATGCAGCTACGTAGCCGAGTATAATCTGAGCCACCGAGTTTAGCGAGTCAAGCTAACGTTAACTAACACCAACTAAAACAGGCGAAGTGAGTGTCCTTACCCTGTTTACCTCCATGTTACAGAGGCTCTTGAACACCTTTCGTTGGTGTCCTTACATGCCCATATTGTTGGAAAAGCGCCAGTGAAATGAGCTACAGATAACGGAGTGAGCGGATGGTCCTTTCCAAAGTGCCCGTTTAAAGTGGACAAATTTAGTCCATTTTCTGGATATTTTGGGATCTTTGGGCCATTTGTTCACAGATGTCCCACTGTACATTGAATGATTGCAGCCAAAAACAACACACCTTTTCATCATCTTACATTAAATTAAGTGCAGCTTCTAGAGTGTTGTCCACCATCTACGTCACAGGCAAGACGCCTATTAGAGTTTCCCAACACCGTTGGGGGGGGGGGGGGGGGGGACCAATGGTCTTTTAAACCTTATTCCTTGAATTAGTAAGAAATAACATGTTTTCTGACTATCAATAAACACAAGTTAGGAACTCAAATTCCACTGTATTTATTTGTTTGACACTTTCACATTTTAGACAAGTGTATGCGTCCAACAGTTTGAGGGAAGCCCCTTTCTGTTCCAGAAGGTCTGTGCCCCTGTGCACAAAGGAAGGTCCATAGTTTGGTGTGGAAAAACCTGACTGGCTCACCCAGATCCCTGACCTCAGCCCCATCAAATATCTTTGGGATAAACAAGGATGGATGTGTGAGCCAGACCCTCTCATCCAACATCAGCATCTAAACTCACACACTGGACAATTGGGCAACAATCCCACAGACGCACTGCAACATTTTGAAGAAAGCCTTCGCAGAAGAGTTCGGCTGTAACAGCAGCAAAGGGGTGGTTTCTGAGCCCACTGCAAAGTCACACTGAACCCCTGCCCAACTCCCTGTTTTGGCTGTTGTCCATGCACAAAAACCTCCAGGAGAATTAAAAAGATAAGTTTCTTCATAAAATTCAATGTTATTATTATGATTATTACCACTACTACTTTGCTCACTTCAATGGCTTTCATACTCATCAGTGTCCCGACCCTGAAAGAATCTCCTGCCTGCTCCAGGACCAGTCAAGGATCAGTTTTGCTAACTGTGAGTGTGGTATACACACACTTTATACATTAGCTTGTGCTCTGTAGTCTTGCACTGCAGGCTCTGTCTGGACACTTCTATTGCAGTGATTCTTCACTGTCAGCTTTACTCAACAAAACAAAGCCAAACATTGCATTTAATGTATGAGAAACAGAGCAGAGAACATTGTGGAATGGAAGCACAAGTTGTTCAGACTTTGCTTATTAACAAACAGTGTGTCAGTGTTTTCTTTTTTCATCCTAAACCTACACAGTGACCATTTAATAAAACAGGTAATTAAGGTCAGTAACATACAACCATCCACCATCACATGATGACCACCTCCTGGTTTCTACACTCACTGTCCATTCTCTAAGCTTCACTGGAGCACACTGTAGTTCTACAATTACAGACTGTAGTGCACCAGTTGTTCTGCATACTTTGTTATGACAGAACGAAGTCCAATGTGTGTGATGACTGCACCTCAGTGGCCGTCCCGCACTCAAACACTGTCACTGTGTATTCTTACCTTATATGCTTTGGTAGAAAAGACAGGAGGGGCTTTGGGATGCTGGGGGGAGGGGTATAACGCCTTCCAGAACTGGGCTATGGAGCTGTGTTCTCTGGGCTGAGCTGGGGTGGTGTCCGTGATCCAGAACTAATCGTCCAGCATCAGCACCTGAGCTCACTAATGTTCTCCTGGCGGAAACCCACCGAATCATTAGCGCAGTGTTGATCCAATAGATTGGTTGGCTCTGGAATTAGGAATGTGTTGACACGGCAATTTACACAAACTGGAAACCAGCAAAATCAGAACTACTTCATTTATGAGTGCTTCTAACACTTTCTTTAATACTACCATTGTCAAAACAAAGAATACAGAAGACACCCACACAGGCACACACACACACACCTGGGATTTCAGGCTTTTAATTGCCTACAACTAAGCCAAATGAACATTGAACAGAAACAAAGCTAATTGGGTTTCTCAGGAAGAGCCAAATATGGATCCGACGTACGACTGCCAAAGTATTATGACCAATCCGTCTAATGCTCTGAAATAGAAATACACTCAAATCCAACCCTTCAGCTGCTCTCACAGCACAGCGTCCAGGTTTGACCTCCATCATCCCCGTGGCCTGGAGTGAAGCCTTTACCTTCGGCTTCTCCCATGTCTGAGGATTTGTGTCTTATTAAAAACATACAGTGGACACTGCGTCTGCGGGGGATTAGTTCCAGGAGCCTATCACCAATCCCGAAATCTGCAGATGCTCAAGTACGTTATATTAAAGGAACACTAGGTAAGTATTTGGGCTCCCCCTACCGTTACAGAGTGAGATTCACTCTTACAGCACTGTCCTGACATCAAAGGAGAGTGAGAGAGGTGTGGTTTCCTATCCTCCTCTGAAAGTTACATAGTGTAGTTTCTGCAGTGCTGACTGAATCTGAATGAGCAATGACTGAGACTCCCTGTTACAGGTCCATTATATTAAGGTACAAATTCCACCTAGGGTTCCTTTAAACTGTTTAGTGTTTATTTATAACCTGTGCACATCCTCCCATCCAATTTAAATGGAACATATTATGAAAAGCTCAACTATTCAGGGCAACTGCACATTAATGTGGGGATCTGGAGCCCACCAACCCACACACTGTGAAACAAGACCACACAGTCAGTGACAGCTCAAAGATGAATTAAATGCAGCAGACACAACGAGCGCAAAGAAATAAAAGCACTGAGTAAAAGGGGAGAAAACGACAACAGAGCGAAAACGACTAAAAGCCAGAGCTCACTGTGGGTCTGAAAGAATGTGGAGCTGGAGAGAAAACCCGACTAAGAAGCTGCACTCCAGCAGCACTGCTGTGTCTGATCCACTCTACACCAGCACAACACACACTAACACACCACCACCACGTCAGTGTCACTGCAGCGCTGAGAATGATCCACCACCACATCACACCTGCTCTGTGGGGGTCCTGAGCGCTGAGGAACAGGGTGGAAGGAGGCTAATAAAGTATGCAGAGCAATACATGGATTGCAGTCTGTAATTGTAGAACTACAGTGCTCCGGTGTGGCCAGTGGAGCTGAGAGAGTGGACAATGCCTGTTGAAACAAGGAGGTCATTTTAATGCCGTGGCTGATGAGTGCAGACAGTGCAATGTTTCTTCCCCCTTGTTGTATTTCAGTGCCTTGACCATTACACACTCTGTGGCACAGAGCCATGGGTTAAATGGGTGAAATAACATAATGGCCTGTATGGCAGAGGGAGCTGTAAGAGCACAGCTGACAGAGAGATTAATGCATTATTGATCTGCTCACCTCTCTGAAGCACACTGCGAGAGTTTGGGTCAGCTCTGGTCCAGGAGGTTTGTGCAGGAGTCAGTGAGCAGCGGTCAGTACAACACGCCACAGCGGGAGAGGAGTGGAACCGCCCCGCCTCTTCTTCACTGGCTGTGGCCGTGATTTACACTTCTCCTCTGATTGCTTCGCTTCAGCACTGACCTCAGACCTGCGGGTCAAATGGGGTTGGGCCTGAAGGGGAATTGGCTGTGTGCGCAGGTCAAGGGTCTGCAATGATATCTATTTAAACAACGGACACAGTGCCCTTGTGCGGTGGTCAAGTGCTTTCTTGTAGCCTGTAATTTATAAGTCTTATTTAAAATCGAATTGTGAAGGTTTATGCTCATTTGCGATTATTAATATTGTTATTACTATTAGTAGTAGTAGTATAGTCCCACTCCGGGTGACTGTCTGTGAGGAGTGTGGTGTGTTCTCCCTGTGTCTGCGTGGGTTTCCTCCGGGTGACTGTCTGTGAGGAGTGTGGTGTGTTCTCCCTGTGTCTGCGTGGGTTTCCTCCGGGTGACTGTCTGTGAGGAGTGTGGTGTGTTCTCCCTGTGTCTGCGTGGGTTTCCTCCAGGTGACTGTCTGTGAGGAGTGTGGTGTGTTCTCCCTGTGTCTGCGTGGGTTTCCTCCGGGTGACTGTCTGTGAGGAGTGTGGTGTGTTCTCTCTGTGTCTGTGTGGGTTTCCTCCGGGTGACTGTCTGAGGAGTGTGGTGTGTTCTCTCTGTGTCTGCGTGGGTTTCCTCCGGGTGACTGTCTGTGAGGAGTGTGGTGTGTTCTCCCTGTGTCTGCGTGGGTTTCCTCCGGGTGACTGTCTGTGAGGAGTGTGGTGTGTTCTCCCTGTGTCTGCGTGGGTTTCCTCCGGGTGACTGTCTGTGAGGAGTGTGGTGTGTTCTCCCTGTGTCTGCGTGGGTTTCCTCCGGGTGACTGTCTGTGAGGAGTGTGGTGTGTTCTCCCTGTGTCTGCGTGGGTTTCCTCCGGGTGACTATCTGTGAGGAGTGTGGTGTGTTCTCTCTGTGTCTGCGTGGGTTTCCTCCGGGTGACTGTCTGTGAGGAGTGTGGTGTGTTCTCTCTGTGTCTGCGTGGGTAGGTGGATTGGTGACTCAACGTCCATAGGTGTAAGTGTGTGAATGAATGTGTGAGTGTGTGTCACCCTGTGAAGGACTGGCGCCCCCTCCAGGTTGTATTCATGTCTTGCGCCCCATGATTCCAGGTAGGCTCTGGACCCACCGCGACTTTGAACTGGATAAGGGTTAGAGATAATAAATGAAAGAAATTTATATTTATTATAACCATTATTATTATTTGCCAGGCTTTTTTTAACACAGTCATTGTCTTGTTGATTTATAAATCAGAAATACGTATAAACATATTATGGCAGAATATAAAGCCTTTACAGAGGCCTGCTGCTTTCCTTTCGCATTGAATAACAACCGTTAGAAAAAATGACAATTATTTATTATTAAATTATGTGTATGCAAAGCAGTTCCCAGCTTACTTTGTGCCTTCCAGCTATAATGGGGGATTTATTGTTGTTTACGTCTATGTTGTTTACAATGTGTAATTCTGTTTAATTCAGCACTGACAGTGGTTTTGAGGCTCCTGCGTCCTCCTCATATTCTGCAGTTTGGGGTGGTCTAGAATGAACTGGGTGGGGGCTTGGTTTGTATTTATATCTTTGAGAGATCAGTTAGAAAATGAGGTTCCACTCACCTTCAGCACCAAAATCTGCAGAAGAAGAAATAGTGTGGAATAAATGCATAGAGCATTCATTCATTCATTCATTCATTCACCTTGTGTAAATGCTTCATCCTGTTCAGGGAGGCGATGTGTCTGAAGTCCACACACACGGAAGGGATACACACCAGTCCATACACTCACCCAGTCACTCACACCTGTGGACAGTATCACACACTCACCCAGTCACTCACACCTGTGGACAGTATCACACACTCACCCAGTCACTCACAGCTGTGGACAGTTTCACACACTCACCCAGTCACTCACACCCGTGGACAGTATCACACACTCACCCAGTCACTCACACCTGTGGACAGTATCACACACTCACCCAGTCACTCACACCTGTGGACAGTATCACACACTCACCCAGTCACTCACACCTGTGGACAGTATCACACACTCACCCAGTCACTCACACACTCACCCAGTCACTAACACCTGTGGACAGTATCACACACTCACCCAGTCACTCACACCTGTGGACAGTATCACACACTCACCCAGTCACTCACAGCTGTGGACAGTTTCACACACTCACCCAGTCACTCACACCCGTGGACAGTATCACACACTCACCCAGTCACTCACACCTGTGGACAGTATCACACACTCACCCAGTCACTCACACACTCACCCAGTCACTCAAAGCTGTGGACAGTATCACACACTCACCCAGTCACTCACACACTTACCCAGTCACTCACACACGTGGACAGTATCACACACTCACACACTCACCCAGTCACTCACACCCGTGGACAGTATCACACACTCACCCAGTCACTCACACACTCACCCAGTCACTCACACCCGTGGACAGTATCACACACTCACCCAGTCACTCACACCCGTGGACAGTATCACACACTCACACACTCACCCAGTCACTCACACCCGTGGACAGTATCACACACTCACCCAGTCACTCACACACTCACCCAGTCACTCACACCCGTGGACAGTTTCACACACTCACCCAGTCACTGCTGAAAATAATTTTAATGAACCCTTTGATAGCATTCATCCAGACTATTTTTCCAGACGATACATGGTTATTTCTCAAAATTCCCAAAAGCAGACCTCTGTGTGTTCTTCAAGACTACAGTGCCATGTACTCACTGCAACTTGATTACAGTTTTTAATGATTGATTTTTGGTGTTATATGAAGTCATAACACAGGTTCATTTTGGTGAGTAAACCTCAGTAAATCATGTGTAATTATTTTTCAAATTCAATTTTTTGGACATGTAACATCTGAGAGAGAAGTGGTTTTCTCTGGCGTCTCGTTCTAAACCAGAACTCAGGCACATAGAGAGAAACCCTGGCGTGGATGGTACGACTGTGGCACAGAAAGCAGGGAAAGAACAATAAAAAGAGGGAACACAATGTCTGTAATCTTCTATATCTTCCCCATATCTTCTGAGAGGCTTCATACAAACGAGCGAGACAAATGAGGCATCTTTCCCAGTCCGTTCCCTCCTTAAACGAGCAGTTTTCATTGTCCACTTCTCTTCTTTCTTTCTTTAGTTTTCTTTTCTAAAGACTTGATTTTACTTCTGATGTTAACTTGACCTAGTTGCTTTTTCCTGAGCACATTTTGACCATCGCACCTGTGATGAAACCCGCTTTCTTTCCGCGGCTGGGGCCCGAGAAACGTAACCAGAGAAAATCTAGACGGTTTGTGAGGAGAGGAGCTCGTTTATGTTTGCCATTACTTTAACGTAAATTGTTTCACCTTTGACTGGTTCCCACAGGCGTGATGCTGCAGAGAAAGCCTGTGATTGACCCGAGGCGTGGGTTGCAATGCTTTATCATAATGATCCTGTAACAAGAGTCTGACTGCTGTCCTCGTACGCGCTCCTCTTTACCCGACCGCTGTGTTGAAGCTGACACTAATGAGGATTAGGAGATTATCCTGATGGTTTCATCAGGTGAGTCTGGGGGTGGGGGGAGACTGCCTGCTGCTTCAATTGAAGGCGCGACAATGGAAGCCGTAGTCTCTTAACGCGCCGAGACGGAGAGTGGAATGGCTGCTTTGTGGCGAGAAAAAGCACAATTTCAGGATTCAGCAAACAAGGCCACGTTGTGGTGGATGAGAAAACGCCAGGGAAATGTCTTTTTATTCAGAATAATTGGGCATATAAAAGGTGGCCACACTGCTGCATGGCAGCCTTTATAGCAACAAGCTACAGACAAGAAGATCCTCACACATTAAGCTAAAAGAAAGGGGAAAAAAAAAAAAAAGATATAAACCGTCATCACAACTATCACTGAAAAGACATATTTTACAGCTGGCTCTTTGTGGTAAACCCCCTGTTGCACACTCCTTTTTCCCCCATGTCTCATGTTTCTACACTGGCCAGAGGGAGAAAAAAGCAAAGCACTGCTTTTATGATCAAAGCATCTGTTCTCTTTCGTTCTTTAGTTTCCCACTGCCCACTCCCTGCCTCCTCTATTCCACGAGGAGCGCGAGTGTCTGCGCTCCCAGCCCGTGCACCATCGAGCTGCTGCTAATGTGAAGTGGGCTTTCAGATGGACACCAGTGGAGGCTAATGGTCTGCATTCTAATCAAGTGCTAATCAGTTCAGCGCAGGGAAAGGCAGAGGTAAAGGGGGCAAAACGAAGCATCCGTATCCACGGGGTTTCGATCAGACAAATGATGCTGCTGACATCGCCTTCAAAGAAGCAGTCTGTCCGTCTTCACTGACTGGAGCTGAGGATCAGCACAAAGGACGTGTGATATATTCCTGCAGCAGCTGCTAAAGGCAGGGACTGATATACAGGGCTGGTTTGTGGCAATAATACACCACTTTCACAAGGGAGGACAAGGCTAATGTTGCTCCCAGAGTCAGATACAGGAACAGAGAGGTCTTAATTAGCATGTAATCAGCTTAATTAGCGCTAATTAGCCGTCTCAAATTACCGTCTGCCATTAAGGTCTATTAGATGCGCGGTCAAATGAGACATTTATATTGGTTTTTTTTAAAAAAAGAGAAAAGGTATTGGTTGTTATTTTCGGAGCCAAACCAAATCAAACTCTCCACTCTGTCGTTAGACTGTAATCACATTTAAACCTGATGGAGGGAAGCAGTGTTCTCATTAACAGCCGATGGGGTTAACAGGTGACCTAGAGCACTTCATGCAGTGTATGACTGCGGTGTACACCTCTGGAGTCCTGTTCGTACAGTAGTACTGGACTAGTCATTTTACCTAAGAGCAAAACTGTTTTTTTTTTTTTTTACATTAAATTTACAGTTTAAAAATCACTGTCATTCTACACTGAGCTCTAATAGGAGAATAGAGCATCTGTCGTTGCTATTCCAGACAACAGGAAGATATAAGAGGCAATTAGCAAGACAACTAGAAAGAAGTGTTTCTGCAGGTGGTGACCACAGACCATTTCTCTGTTCTCATTCTTTCGGGCTGATGTGTTGGTCACTTTTGCATTTTGTCAGTGCTCTCACCCCTAGAGGCAGCATGAGGCGGTGTCTACAGGTGGCTCAGGTAGAGCAGCTCCTCCAGGATGGTACATCAATGTTAGATGTGAGCTGTGGCAAGAAGGTCCAGTGTCCAGAGCATGGAGGAGACACCAGGAGACAGTAGGAAGGCGACAACCCAGCAGCAGGACCACTACATCCTCCTTTGTTCAAGGAGGAACAGGAGGAACAGTGCCAGAGCCCTGCAAAATGACCTCCAGCAGGCCACTAATATCCACAGACTCCATGAGGGTGGTATGAGAGACCGTCTTCCACAAGTGGGGTTTGTGCTTACAGCTCAACACCGTGCAGGGCGATAGGCATGTGCCAGAGAACACCAAGATTGGCAGATTCGCCATTGGAGCCCTGTGCTCTTCATGGATGAAAGCAGGTTCACACTGAGCACATGTGACAGTCGTGACAGAGTCTGGAGACACTGTGAAGAACCTTCTGCCGCCTGCAGCATCCTCCTGCACGACCGGTTTGGCAGTGGATCAGTAATGGTGTGGGGAGGCATTTCTTTGGAGGGCTGCACAGCTCTCCATGTGCTAGCCAGAGGTACCCTCAGACCCATTGTGAGACCATATGCTGGTGCAGTGGGCCCTGGGTTCATTCTGATGAATGACAATGTTAGGCCTCATGTAGCTGTAGTGTGTTAGCGGTTCCTGCTTCATGAAGGGATGCTATGGACTGGCCCCTTCCCCAGACCTGAATCCAATCGAGCACATCTGGGACATCATCCACCAACACCACGGTGCACCACAGACTGTCCAGGAGTTGACTGACACTTTAATCCAGGTCTGGGAGGAGATCCCTCAGGAGAACATCCACCGCCTCATCAGGAGCATGCCTAGGGGTTGTAGGGAGGTCATACGGCACTCGGAGGCCACACACACAAACACACTACTGAGCCTCATTTAAACTTGTGTTGAGGAATTTCCACGGACGCTGGATCAGCCTGTAATTTTATTTTCCACTTTTCTTTTGAGAATGATTCCAAATCCAGAAAATAAACTGTTCTCAACGCATTCCACTAAGTAATGAATAAAGATTTTCAACTGGAATATTTCATTCACTGAGATCTAGGATGTGTTTAGTGTTCTCTTGAGCAGTGTACACACACACACACACACACACTGGGTGAGTTAAAAATCTTATTTCAGAAACAAAGGGGAAAATGGCATCTGAATAACCCAGTGAGCTATGGGTGAGGGGCCTATCTTTTAGGCTATGGTCGGAACATGGCTGCCATCTTGAAAGCCACGATACTGGATCAAGGGGAAGTTTTTTCCAATGGGAAGGTGGTCATGTAGCATATCAAAGAGACCAGCATTGTCTCAGAAATTGATTGAAATATCTTTTATGGTCAAAAAGTTAACACAGAAATGGCAAAACCGTTGCTATTCGTTATAGGCAGGTTACAGGTTCGTTACAGGCTCAACCAGACCGGAAATGCTCAGTGCCATCTTCGGTCAGAATGGGAAGCCTTGTTCCCTGTAGCATTGTTAGGTAGCTCTGAGCATTTAGGGTCTGGTCGAGCGTCTAACGAACAACAAAAGTTTTGAACTTTCTGGGTTTATAACTCTGACTTTTAAATGACTCTGACTTTTAGCACAGCTCTCCATGTGCTAGCCAGAGGAGACCCTCAGACCCATTGTGAGACCATATGCTGGTGCAGTGGGCCCTGGGTTCATTCTGATGAATGACAATGTTAGGCCTCATGTAGCTGTAGTGTGTTAGCAGTTCCTGCTTCATGAAGGGATGCTATGGACTGGCCCCTTCCCCAGACCTGAATCCAATCGAGCACATCTGGGACATCATCCACCAACACCACGGTGCACCACAGACTGTCCAGGAGTTGACTGACACTTTAATCCAGGTCTGGGAGGAGATCCCTCAGGAGAACATCCACCGCCTCATCAGGAGCATGCCTAGGGGTTGTAGGGAGGTCATACGGCACTCGGAGGCCACACACACAAACACACTACTGAGCCTCATTTAAACTTGTGTTGAGGAATTTCCACGGACGCTGGATCAGCCTGTAATTTTATTTTCCACTTTTCTTTTGAGAATGATTCCAAATCCAGAAAATAAACTGTTCTCAACGCATTCCACTAAGTAATGAATAAAGATTTTCAACTGGAATATTTCATTCACTGAGATCTAGGATGTGTTTAGTGTTCTCTTGAGCAGTGTACACACACACACACACACACACTGGGTGAGTTAAAAATCTTATTTCAGAAACAAAGGGGAAAATGGCATCTGAATAACCCAGTGAGCTATGGGTGAGGGGCCTATCTTTTAGGCTATGGTCGGAACATGGCTGCCATCTTGAAAGCCACGATACTGGATCAAGGGGAAGTTTTTTCCAATGG
Source organism: Hoplias malabaricus (assembly GCF_029633855.1). NCBI lineage: Eukaryota > Metazoa > Chordata > Actinopteri > Characiformes > Erythrinidae > Hoplias > Hoplias malabaricus. The sequence goes on from NC_089806.1 coordinate 6,187,682, forward strand.
GAAGGTGGTCATGTAGCATATCAAAGAGACCAGCATTGTCTCAGAAATTGATTGAAATATCTTTTATGGTCAAAAAGTTAACACAGAAATGGCAAAACCGTTGCTATTCGTTATAGGCAGGTTACAGGTTCGTTACAGGCTCAACCAGACCGGAAATGCTCAGTGCCATCTTCGGTCAGAATGGGAAGCCTTGTTCCCTGTAGCATTGTTAGGTAGCTCTGAGCATTTAGGGTCTGGTCGAGCGTCTAACGAACAACAAAAGTTTTGAACTTTCTGGGTTTATAACTCTGACTTTTAAATGACTCTGACTTTTAGCACAGCTCTCCATGTGCTAGCCAGAGGAGACCCTCAGACCCATTGTGAGACCATATGCTGGTGCAGTGGGCCCTGGGTTCATTCTGATGAATGACAATGTTAGGCCTCATGTAGCTGTAGTGTGTTAGCAGTTCCTGCTTCATGAAGGGATGCTATGGACTGGCCCCTTCCCCAGACCTGAATCCAATCGAGCACATCTGGGACATCATCCACCAACACCACGGTGCACCACAGACTGTCCAGGAGTTGACTGACACTTTAATCCAGGTCTGGGAGGAGATCCCTCAGGAGAACATCCACCGCCTCATCAGGAGCATGCCTAGGGGTTGTAGGGAGGTCATACGGCACTCGGAGGCCACACACACAAACACACTACTGAGCCTCATTTAAACTTGTGTTGAGGAATTTCCACGGACGCTGGATCAGCCTGTAATTTTATTTTCCACTTTTCTTTTGAGAATGATTCCAAATCCAGAAAATAAACTGTTCTCAACGCATTCCACTAAGTAATGAATAAAGATTTTCAACTGGAATATTTCATTCACTGAGATCTAGGATGTGTTTAGTGTTCTCTTGAGCAGTGTACACACACACACACACACACACTGGGTGAGTTAAAAATCTTATTTCAGAAACAAAGGGGAAAATGGCATCTGAATAACCCAGTGAGCTATGGGTGAGGGGCCTATCTTTTAGGCTATGGTCGGAACATGGCTGCCATCTTGAAAGCCACGATACTGGATCAAGGGGAAGTTTTTTCCAATGGGAAGGTGGTCATGTAGCATATCAAAGAGACCAGCATTGTCTCAGAAATTGATTGAAATATCTTTTATGGTCAAAAAGTTAACACAGAAATGGCAAAACCGTTGCTATTCGTTATAGGCAGGTTACAGGTTCGTTACAGGCTCAACCAGACCGGAAATGCTCAGTGCCATCTTCGGTCAGAATGGGAAGCCTTGTTCCCTGTAGCATTGTTAGGTAGCTCTGAGCATTTAGGGTCTGGTCGAGCGTCTAACGAACAACAAAAGTTTTGAACTTTCTGGGTTTATAACTCTGACTTTTAAATGACTCTGACTTTTAGCACAGCTCTCCATGTGCTAGCCAGAGGAGACCCTCAGACCCATTGTGAGACCATATGCTGGTGCAGTGGGCCCTGGGTTCATTCTGATGAATGACAATGTTAGGCCTCATGTAGCTGTAGTGTGTTAGCGGTTCCTGCTTCATGAAGGGATGCTATGGACTGGCCCCTTCCTTTCTGGGAACTTTCTGGGTTTATAACTCTGACTTTTAAATGATGCTGGTTTTACATATTATCATTGTCCAATTAAAACATTCATCTCCAAAATAGTAACTTCATAGATAAAGGGGGGAAAAAAACGTAATGGAAGTCAATGTAAACAAATCTCCATCTCTATCACACACACACGTCATGTCATTTTACTTTCGTGTCTTTATTTTAAACTGAAGTCTAAACAAGGAAGTTTAAACGTCCCCACATTTGGTCTAAGCACAGAAAACTAAGAATGCTCAGAAATTGCTTCATGCCATTAAATTAAAGCAGGTCCTTCCTCCCACTGAGTAAACAGTATGTTATATTTAGTGGCTGTGTTGAAGGAGAAAGACACCTCTTTAACGATCCCATTCATTATTCACTGTGGGAGTTACAGATGGTGCGTGTGAAGGAGACTGTTTCTGTGCACTAATGACGCCTTGTCAATGTGATATGCCCTATACTTCTGCCTATAAGACTGCAGATGTTCGTACAAAACAAGGCTATGTCATCAGCGTCAGTCAGTGCCGGCTCTAAATGCCGCGTTTTTGACGCATTGTTCGATCATATTTTACATGCGGAGTGGGTAAGAGATCCTTAAGAACTCGGAGATCGGGAACTTGGACTGAAGTAGCACAGAGTTCATCTCTAGTAAAAAACACCCATTAAACTTTTAAACGACTGCTACGTAGGCACCATAACACTCATATACCATACAGCGCTCTGCTGTAGGGAGGGTCCATACAGTTACATCACAATTATATAAAGCCTTCAGGATCACAGACATTCTTAAAAATGTCTTTCAGCAGGTAGAATTAGTATTTGTTTTTATCTGATATTTCGATGTCAGGTCATTTTTTGTGGAAGCTAAGTCACTGTAGCTAAGTTACCATCCATACACTACTCTCTGTTTATACCCTGCTCTTTGTTTATATATCGTGCTCTGATAAAACACAACCTGTTGTACTGGGGCACACAGAGTTTAGAGGGGTTAGTCGCAGGGCCTCAGCTGTCCATTTAGTAAAAAGCCTGTTTGTTTGCGAAAACTAAAACTAAAGAAATTTGTATTCATTGAATTCATTTTACATGCACTTTCTTGAACAAATAGAAAACAGAAACAGTATACCCATTTAATAAAACATTATCTAGAACTGAACTATTCATAAAGGACTGTCTTTACGTGAACATGTTCAGGAGAAGGTACGCTGGGTTGTGTTACAGAGCCTTACCATTATTTACTTTTAGTGGTTTATTGTGTCTTTTTGGTAGATAATACAGTTATAAACAGCTATAACCTAAATATATCGCTGATTTATCGTTACCTGACTCATCTGGCTGGACTTGTCTTTGGAAAAACTGAAACAAACTGTAGGCGTTAGCTACTCAAGCTGGGGCATTATGGGAAATGTAGTTCCTGTAGTGAATTTGCACTGCGTGTGCTGTTGTTCTCAGCAATCCAGGATAAAACTGACATTTACCGCTGTGATTTTAGTGGGGCAAAGCAACATTTTACAGGGGCTCCAATAAATTGGGTCTAACGAGGCCCCTGGTTTACACACTGCTCTCTGATCATACACCATTCTCTGATTATACACTCCTCTTTGATTATACAGGAGGTCCTCGGGTTACGTCAGTCCCGAGTTACGATGATTCGTGGTTACGACACATCTCCCATTTACTGTATAAAGCCTTGTTTCGACTTAAGTGTTTGGTGTGCGTGGCGGAAGAATACGCGGCTCGGGATAGGTGTTAGGATAGGGTAAGTGCTTACAGTATGTTTTTTACGTACAGTATTTACATATGTTCTTACACCGAAAATTGGTTTACGACGCGACGTAGGAACGGATCAACGTCGTAAGTCGAGGACCCCCTGTATACACTTTTGTGTTTACAGTGTGTGCTGCTCTTAGTTTATACCTTGCTCTTTGTTTTTACTCTTGTGTGGACCGGACTATGATGGATTCCCTTTCTGATGGGTCTTGGTTCCTCTCAGTGCTTCTTCCGCATTGTAAAAAAGCCACTGTGGTTTCTCAACCTGCCGTCGTGTAGTGCTACGTTCTTGTCACAAAAAGCGCTCTGAAAATAAAACTGAACTGAATCTGCTTTGTTAGTACATTTTATTGAAGATCTAAAAAGTACGTTAAAAATAAACGTTATTAAACATTGTCGAGATGAATACAGTATTGCTAACCAATCACAATCCAGAGCCATACATCAGGGTCAGGTATTGTGTGTGCAGTTCAGAATGTCTGGAAGGTTCTGGTAAAATATGGTCCCGAGGGCATCATACTGTTTACCACTTCAGACCTGATTGCGTGCTCCAGGGTTTCTTATTGCTTAGCGTTCCCTGTTGTCTAATTCTGTCGCTTCTGTGTCAGTCAGAGCCCACCAAGGCAAATTCTAACCAACTCTGTGTGTGTGGCTATGAATATTGTACCTCACAGTTTTCTGCAGGTGTACACCCTGTGGAAGCTGCTGTGCTGTAAACACCTGATAGAAAATATACATCAACAAATGGAGATGCAGAATCACTGAAGCTTCACCTCAATTTTCAGGCGACTGTGGCCTGGAGAGGGAGTGAAACGGCACTGGAATATAGAAGAGAAGTTGAGCACAGTTTAAATACAAATCAGTATTACAAGTCACTGTTTACTCACAGAGATTCACCGCCGGGCTCACTGAGATGAAACCAGATGAAACCAAGGAAATAGTTACATGATATTTAAAACAAGATAGAGCTCAGTAACTGTACAGGGCAAGTTACAAAATTGCATTTTCTTGTCTGATCCAAATAGCACCTTCTTTCTCTCTCTCTCTCACACACACACACACAAATACAAATCCAGTGTCCCACTGCACAAGGCGTGTTGTGCTGCTTGTCTTCTATTTACATACAGAAGGCTGGATGTTGTTTTTCTATCTTTAAAAGAGACAGAAAGAAAAAATAAATACAGCACTCTACTGTAGAAATCAAGCTGCCGCTCATGATAAGGGAGACTGAACCGAACAAATTAAAGTTTGCAGAAAACTAACGGATTACGCCTAGTCACGGACTAAATTACAGCTCCAGTGGTGAATCACCAATCGTGGAATATATATATATATATATATATATATATATATATATATATATATATATATATATATATGTGTTTTTTCTGCTTCAGATCAGAGAGGGCTTGTTTGTGTATGGACTGATTACTGGATCTGGAGCGTGGGGCGCAGAGAAAACACCAAAATATTTAAGGTACTCTCAGACCACACTCGATAACCACTACTCTGTTAACACCAATTTAACTGTGCAGCTTATTCAGATATTAATCATTAAAATACATCATGGATGTGACTGATATTGTGTACACCAGGTAGGGAAAATGGGCAATGAGAGGGCAACATTATTCATTTAGCAGTCACTGTTGTCCCGGACGTACTGATAGCTCAGATGGTACCCTGGTTTTTCACAAATAGCAACACCATTCTTTTCCAGTTACGAGCGTCTGAGCTCAATGTGAAAGTGCTCAGTTTCAGCTCCAGGATGAGACTGTGTTCAGAGAAGGTTCTGCCCAAAATGTCTCATGCTACAGGTTTTGGAAAACCCATAAACACCACCCACATATTTCTGCTCCACACTCATTATCCGCTTGCAAATGTTCTCACAAGTGACGGCTTGTGGAATCCACAGCCTAAAGGCCTATTTACACAGATTTTTCTGAAGGAAAATACGCATGACAAATTTGGAAAACAAACACACTCTCACATATTAATGGCGTTTTTCACACTCAGTCTGAAACTGATGGACTGCTTTTCCGCTTTTCATTTAGTTTTATGTTCTGCGCTGTATGAGTGTGTTACAGTCAAGCTAACCAATCAGAGCTCTGCTGTCCAGAACAGCTCAAACTGACCCCCAGAACAGCTCAAACTCCCCCACTGACCTCGGGAAATAGCCCCAGAACAGCTCAAGCTTCCCCACTGATCTCAGGAAATACCCCCAGAACAGCTCTAACCCCTCCACTGACCTCGGGAAATACCCCCAGAACAGCTCAAACTCCCCCACTGACCTCGGGAAGTGCCCCCAGAACAGCTCAAACCCCTCCACTGACCTCGGGAAATACCCCCAGAACAGCTCAAACTCCCCCACTGACCTCGGGAAGTGCCCCCAGAACAGCTCAAACCCCTCCACTGACCTTAAGAAATACCCCCAGAACAGCTCAAACTCCTCCACTGACCTCGAGAAATACCCCCAGATCAGCTCAAACTCCCCCACTGACCTCGAGAAATACCCCCAGAACAGCTCAAACTCCCCCACTGACCTCGGGAAATACCCCCAGAACAGCTCAAATGCTGTAGAATAGTGTGAACCCAGTGTGTATGTCGCATAGTGGCTATGTTTAAAATAAAATGATAACTTCATCACTGCTGCTACTCACAAAAATCTCTTCTTCCTTTTCCAGCATTTTATGGTGATTTCAGAGTTCTCAGTAACATGCATTTTTTTTTTGTCCGAACAAATCTGACTGTGTGTGAATAGGAGTTAACACTCTTTGCTGTAAAAATTGGCCAGTTTTGTAAAGAGCAAAGGAAGTCTCTCTCAAAGCAAAAACAACACAAAAAATTACCAGCTTTTGACCACTGCCATCGGCACCGTTTGTGGCTGTGTATTGCACTTGTGTTTATTGTGTGTTTCTCTTTAGGCTATGGCTTGACTCCTGTGTCCAGGTCTCTTGGCTCTAATCCGATGTCTATTGTTGAGGTTGTTTCCTCTGAACAACACGACAAAGCACTTTTGTAAGTCGCTCTAGAGAACGTCTGCTAAATGCCGTAAATGTAGCAAAAGTCCTGTGGCGTACATCCTGTGCAGCTCTGATGTATGTAGTTTACTGGCTTAGTGCTCAGTGTGTAACAGCCTTTAGGCTTAATCCGGGTCTGAGAAACACAGTCCTTAAAGTCTAACAAACAAACAAACAAACAGGGTTTTGTTGCATCAGAACTCTGATGTTAAATCCCTACTGAATAAATTCTTAACCATGGACCTGATGGCACCTGACTCAGTTGACCTCTCGTTTTAAAGAGTTCAGTCCTGTGTTAACTCAGTGGAATCCTAGGTGCTCTTCTGTAAGATGCTCCTCATGTCGGTGAGGACGAGTCCTCTATAACTGCGCTCCAGACTCTCCATGTACTCCAGATAATCACTCACTCTGAACGCGTGGATGGGCTCCTCCTGCAGAGGAGAGAAGTAGAAAGCTATGGTCAGAATGTGTGGATCAGAACAGGCTTTGGGTTTCCATAAAGGCACGAAATAGCTTCATTAGTATTTTGTTGACCATATAGAACAATGTAATGAGCAAAATGTGTCTAGGATGATGTATTTAAAATGTAATATATATTTCTTGACGAAGATTTTCCCCTCCATGTTCAGACTTTTAAAACAATCAGCAAAACATTTGCAAACATTTGAAAGTGACTGTACATTCCTAACGCAACATGGAAATTAACTAGCAACACATTTTAAAGTGGACATATTGTGAAAAGAAAAAGATGAAAGAGAACCAAGCGAAAACGGCTAAAAACCAGAGCTTCTGCTCCTTGCTCCTCACTGCTGTGCGCTCGGGGTCGGGGTGAACAGAGAGCGGCTCATTATCATTTAAAGGAACAGGTGCTGAGAGCGGCCACTCTGAACAGGGGGAGAACACTGCTGTGAGGTTTGATCCTTGTGGTGCTTTGATCCTTGTGTTCACGGACATGGTTCCACGGTGGAGAAGGGGGAATATTTGCCCCCTTTAAGTTGCACGGTGTTTGGAAACTGCAACATTGTTGTGTTTTGCCTGAAAAGGAAAGGCTTACTTCAGCGATTCTGATCCTTTTTTATATTCTCCGAATGCTTGAATCCAGCTCTTTCAGAAACAAAACAGACAGGATTACTTTCATCCTGAAAAGATTATATAGGGAGATGTATGCTCTCCCTCAGATAGCAATGATTCGCTTGTCGCTATAAATGCTGTAAAGGGCAGCGCTTCACATGCGCTCTCCACAGGGCACTGACTAATGCACACTGACATTTCACTGTGTATAAACTACTTGCTTGAGACAGAGCAAAATTAATTTAATTTCAATTCCTTGGAGTCAGCACATGAATGCAATGCCCTGAAGTTACTCCCAAAGTTACGAAAGGACACGGCGGAATATGGAAATGAGAGAAAGGACAAATAAATCTTTATAGGTTTGCTATATTAAATAAAATATGACTGCAGCGTAAGCGATTTGTGGTCGCAACTGCAGACTACAGCACCTAGGAGCAATTAGTCTGTTTGGCAATGACACACAAAATTAGCCAACTAATTACAGCAGGGGAGTCAGCAGAATCCAGCCAGTACAGAGCCAGCCATAAAGTATTGATGACAAATACAATATAATAAAAACCCCTTCAGAGAAACTCAAACAATGAATGATTAACCACCCCAGTACAAAACATCATGTGTTAATATACAACACAATCACTGTATACATCACCGCTTATAACTCACGTTCTCATCTCGGGACACAGTGCATGTCCAGCTCTTGCTCATCCAGCATTTCCTCTGAACTGGAGACTAGTTTAAAATGGTTTAAATTAATGGTTATTTAGGTTGTAGGTTTATGTAGGTTGTAAATATATTAAAAGTGATTAATAACCAGATTCTGGGTAGACTCCGGACCCACTGCGACCCTGAACTGGATAACCGGCTAATTTGAGTCTTCAATCCACCTACCAACGTAGGTGTTTTTGGACTGTGGGAGGAAACCCACGCAGACACAGGGAGAACCCACCACACAGACAGTCACCCGGAGGAAACCCACGCAGACACAGGGAGAACACACCACACTTCCTCATAGAATATATAAATAAATAAAAACAACAGAGTATTTCTTTGGTATGAGCTGCTCGAATCGCTTTGTCGACCTCAGTGTTTTGGTTCTCCTCCATGTTGCTTCCATGTGGCAGATTGGACGGGGCACAATTACGTGACCACAGCGCTGTAAGGGGATGATACATGAACACACAGTGTTAAAAGATTGAACAAAAGAAAATATTGAATGCATATAGGCAATATTACGTTGCTGAATGTTGGCGACTGATTTTCAATTAACTGCCCAGCTCTAGGTTCAACGACATCTTTTCAAATGAAGATCATCTAATATCGCTGGAACTGTTACCGGGAATGAAACGCGGGCGCACCGTTATTAAAAAGCAATCAGGAGCCGACACCGTGGCACAAGAATGAAACTATTGGAGGAATTCAAAATCCATCGTCAGGAAAGGTGATGGAACATGGTTTTATAGTAAAAAGTAAAAAAGTTGAGACTATCGACGGGTCACGTGCTGCTATTTTACACAGATTAAGAGATTCAGTCAAAGAGAAAAGGCGAGGGAAAGGAACCGAAGGCGCACTGCTCCTTGTTGACAGCACGCTTGCACATGGAGCTCAAGAACTTACAGAACGCCTCTTGTGTTATGAATAATGCTTCCACTAAATAATCATTATGTTTAGATAATAAAGACCCAGTGAAACTACATTTTATGAAACTGGCCTGAGGCTGCATTCTCAAACTACATCATTTCAGACACAGGACCGTCATGATTTTACAGCACACCTCCAGTCAGCCACATCTCTGTTACTGGTGAAAAATGACTATGGGCTTTTGCAGAGATTCAGAGTCTATATCTGGAACTGTAATAACAATCCACGATGGCTTTATAACACCCAGCTCAGATATAAAACTGCTCACACGTGTGGCTCGGGGCCTGCACCAGGGTTGCCTTTATTGCTGGATGGTGGCTGTAAACCTCTGTTTGCACGTGAATATTTCGTACTGTCAAGTGACAGTCACCACTTCTTTAAACAATGACTACAGTCAAAGTAAATCTGGACTATCGTGACTGGTCAGGACATTTACACCTACCCTGCCCTTGATGAACCCCTCCCTGATAAACAGCTCTTGAGATTGAGCTTTGTTTGGAAGCAGGAGAAATGGGCGAAGGTAAAGATCTGAGGCACTAGGACAAGAGTCACTTTGTGTTGGTCGTAATGTTTTAGTCAGAGCATGTGCAGAAGGTCTTGTGTGGTGTTGTCGGTGTGCGGTGGTTAGTGTCTGCCAAACGTGGTCCAAGCAGGGGACTCCCGGTGGATCGACTCCACAGAGGAGCTACTGTAGCACAAGCTGTTTCCAACATCACCTTTAAGATCTGACCGTTCACTCACTGCCTGATACTGTATCTCCCACCCCTTACCAGAGGCCACACTGTGTATGACGTGTTAGTCACGGCACTCGTCAGTGGTTTTAATCCTGAGGCTGGCGAATTTGTAAAATTTAAAATAATAATAATAATTTACAAAATATTGTAAATAAAATACATTACAATTAAATAAATAAATGCCAGTATTAAGAAGTCTCCTGGTTACTTCTTAGAAGAGATACACTTCAAAATAAAGGTGCTATAAAGGGTTCTTTGAGCAATGCCATAGAAGAACCACGTTTGGTTGCTTAAAGAACTATTTGAATGTTCCCACAACAGGAATGTTTACAACTGATTCACATCTTGCTTGAGGTTGTCTTCCAGGTCTTAGTTTGCCTTAAAGAATGAGGACGCATTGGTCCATGACATGCCAATGAGAATGGCCTGAAAGCATTCACTCTGGCGTCCTGAATTTTCTTATGTGTGGTGACCATCCAGGAACGTTCTCCTCAGGTGCACTCTTCATGTTCTTGCTACGAAGCAACTGCCCATTTCCATCCATCCATTGTGCACCGCTTACCCACGGGGAAGTAAAGAAAAAAAAAACCTAGAAACCCAGACCTCCCTTTCCTTAACCACTTCTTCAGCCGTGTTCCTATATATAATCTCTCCAGCATGTTCTGGGTCTTCCCAGGAGCCTCCTACCCATTGGACATGACCGAAAGACCTCACGAGGAAGGCATCCAGGAGACATCAGGACCAGATGCCCGAACCACCTCAACTGGCTCCGCTCAACGTGGAGGAGCAGCGGCTGCTCTCAGAGTCTCTCCCAGACGCCCACACTCCTCACTCTAAGGGAAAAGTCCAGACACGCTGTGGAAGAAACTCATCTCATCTCCTTCTTTCAGTCATTACTGAAAAAAAGCTCATGGCCATAGGTGAGGGTTGGGATGTAGATTGAATAGTGAATCAATAGTGAATTGAATAGTGAGCTTTGCTTTTCAGCTCAGGTCTCTCTTCACCACAACGGTGTCCCCCTTACTGCAGACGCCGCACCGATCCGTTCCTCATCACTCAGTACTGCCCTCTAAAGGTATTATTAAGCATCCTTACACACTGCAGGCCTCTGTTACTATATTAGGATATTATTAACAAACCCTACAAACATACACCAGAAGTATTACTCACACCTACGCCGACTTTAATATAACCACAAGCATTCTTTTAGCTGTCTGTATTTGAGCGTTGTTATAGTCCCTTAAAGGCAAAAGTCAATATACACCATGTATAAACAGTCATTTTTTCTGTCATTTTTCATGTTTACAGTCGTACACCGGAGGTACAAATGAGAAAATGAGTACGTGTATTTTCTCATGCCTCTATGAAATCCTACGCAGGATATGATGGATTATTTACTAACACTGCAATTGGCAGAGGATAAAAATAACCTGAGCTTATTTATACACTTAATTTTATAGGAGATAAAAAACAATGCTGTAATATTCACTGATGCAGGAACAGTCTATAACAGAGGTATTTTCCCCCCAGAGACCCCCCCCCCCAATCACCAGTAATTAGAGGAATTAGCAGCGCGTAACTACAACAAACCTGTCAATATTTAAGCTACAGCGAACAAAAGAGTAAGAAATTAGGTCAAATCTTCCCATAAAATAAAATAAACAGCAGTGAATAATGATAAGAGCTGCTCATATGAACACAGAGCTCACACTCCTGCTCTGGGGGCGGGACTTTCTCTCCTCATCCAGGGGTCTGTCAGCAGCCCACACTCAACGATGTTACAGTTCTCACCTCGCTAACGTTGACTCTATATTTTATAAAAATAAACCACTGAGTGTTACTTTACATCAGTGAGTAGTGGATTCAATTTAAAGTAACTGTTCAGCGCTAGAGCGGTGCTGCAGGTAGTATCTCTGTCACAGCTCCAGGTTCCTGGAGGTTGTGGGTTCAAGTCCAGCTCCGGGTGACTGTCAGTGAGGATTGTTGTGTGTTCGCCCTGTGTCTGCGTGGGTTTCCTCCGGGTGACTGTCTGTGAGGAGTGTGGTGTGTTCTCCCTGTGTCTGCGTGGGTTTCCTCCGGGTGACTGTCTGTGAGGAGTGTGGTGTGTTCTCCCTGTGTCCGTGTGGGTTTCCTCCGGGTGACTGTCTGTGAGGAGTGTGGTGTGTTCTCCCTGTGTCCGTGTGGGTTTCCTCCGGGTGACTGTCTGTGAGGAGTGTGGTGTGTTCTCCCTGTGTCCGTGTGGGTTTCCTCCGGGTGACTGTCTGTGAGGAGTGTGGTGTGTTCTCCCTGTGTCCGTGTGGGTTTCCTCCGGGTGACTGTCTGTGAGGAGTGTGGTGTGTTCTCCCTGTGTCCGTGTGGGTTTCCTCCGGGTGACTGTCTGTGAGGAGTGTGGTGTGTTCTCCCTGTGTCTGCGTGGGTTTCCTCCGGGTGACTGTCTGTGAGGAGTGTGGGGTGTTCTCCCTGCGTCTGCGTGGGTTTCCTCCGGGTGACTGTCTGTGAGGAGTGTGGTGTGTTCTCCCTGTGTCTGTGTGGGTTTCCTCCGGGTGACTGTCTTTGAGGAGTGTGGTGTGTTCTCCCTGTGTCTGCGTGGGTTTCCTCCGGGTGACTGTCTGTGAGGAGTGTGGTGTGTTCTCCCTGTGTCTGCGTGGGTTTCCTCCGGGTGACTGTCTGTGAGGACTGTGGGGTGTTCTCCCTGTGTCTGCGTGGGTTTCCTCCGGGTGACTGTCTGTGAGGAGTGTGGTGTGTTCTCCCTGTGTCTGTGTGGGTTTCCTCCGGGTGACTGTCTTTGAGGAGTGTGGTGTGTTCTCCCTGTGTCTGCGTGGGTTTCCTCCGGGTGACTGTCTTTGAGGAGTGTGGGGTGTTCTCCCTGTGTCTGCGTGGGTTTCCTCCGGGTGACTGTCTGTGAGGAGTGTGGTGTGTTCTCCCTGTGTCTGCGTGGGTTTCCTCCGGGTGACTGTCTGTGAGGAGTGTGGTGTGTTCTCCCTGTATCTGCGTGGGAATGTTCAGTGCTAATTCAACAGCAGTACATTTTATTAACAACACATTTGAGAAGTGTCTGCAGTCCTTCACAACTAAGACTTTAATTCACTCAAATTAAAGTTGAAAGAACTGACACAAAATTAAAAAAAATAATAATCATTTACACTTTTCCACCAATTACTGCTTCAAAATATCAAAACAATTCTAATGTCTAACAAGTAGAAGATTAAGACCAATGGTTAATTCCGCAGGAAACGTACAACTGTTTACTCTTTAGACTAATAACTCCCGTGGCTCCAGAGAAAACAGCAGGGACGACTGATACAATGAGCTCCCGCAGCATTTAAATGAAATATTTCAGCCCAGTGAGGAGAGAAATAGACATTAAACGACATTAAAGACACTGTTAATGATAAAAAGAAAAAAACAAAAGCCCTAAAATAGTTCTGTGGGCGGCTTTGAACTCTCTGTGTAAACTGCACCACAGTTTAAAGAGCGCTGAGAGTACGGCACACTGACAGGCTTTTTTTTTTTTTTTTCAATTTGTAGAACAAAGGATGACTTTATTTTAGTTTGAATCGCGTTTCATTCGACTCATCCTGAATGGACGGGCTTTGTGTCGTCCTCTGCATTCACCACAGAGTGACAGCAGAAGCAATTTCCACAAGTCATTTCCATTTCAGTCTTTACTTTAGATTAAAGATGGAGATAGATATGTTCTGAGCTCCTGGATATGCACAAATCCTCACAGAGCCTCCACCAGCGTAAAAGCTCTGCTGTGCTGCTCTTGGCCTGTCACCTTGAGAAGTGTGAGCTCTCGTGTTCACACTGTAACACACCCCAGTTCTAAACTAGTGCAGCAGCGGTTGAATTGGGCTGAAGCTGTAATTCATTTTCTCTGACCTCTTCCTCCTGATGCGCTGTGGTGGGTCCAGAGCCTACCTTTAAACACTGGGCTCAAGGCAGGAACACACCCTGATCAGGGCACCGGTCCGTCAGAGGGCATTACACACACTTACTATTTCACATTTGGACTGTGGGAGGAGAGTGGAGCACCAGGAGGAAACCCACACAGATACAGGAAGAACACCCACTCTGTTCACAGACTCTGAAATCTGGAGCTATGTGGCGGTGCAAGCTTTATTTAACGCTGTAACCCAGACTGTCTAGTTACCCCAGCTGCTGCTGTTCTTACTTTAAGAGTACATCCAATTTCTCATTCTTTACACCCGCCTCTTGTTTTCAATCATCCTTGGAATGCAGGTGTAGTGGTGAAACAAGACCCGATACATCACATCAGAACACAAATAGACAAGAGCAGTGCTTCATTCCCAGGCGACTAGTGGTGCTCTGTAGCAGCTCTGTCAGTCTGCAGTGATATCAGAGGAGCTGCGGGAGTTTAGTTAAGTGCCTTCAGAAGAGTTCCACAATCATATTACCACCCCCTCCTCACTCTACTCTGATATGAAGAAGAAAGTATAGTTTTATCACAAAATATTAAAACTATATATGACTAAGATAGGGCGGCACGGTGGCGCAGCAGGTAGTGTCGCAGTCACACAGCTCCAGGTGCCTGGAGGTTGTGGGTTCGATTCCCGCTCCGGGTGACTGTCTGTGAGGAGTGTGGTGTGTTCTCTCTGTGTCTGCGTGGGTTTCCTCCGGGTGACTGTCTGTGAAGAGTGTGGTGTGTTCTCCCCATGTCTGCGTGGGTTTCCTCCGGGTGACTGTCTGTGAGGAGTGTGGTGTGTTCTCTCTGTGTCTGCGTGGCTTTCCTCCAGGTGACTGTCTGTGAGGAGTGTGGTGTGTTCTCCCTGTGTCTGCGTGGGTTTCCTCCGGGTGACTGTGAGGAGTGTGGTGTGGTGACTGTCTGTGAGGAGTGTGGTGTGTTCTCCCCGTGTCTGCGTGGGTTTCCTCCGGGTGACTGTCTGTGAGGAGTGTGGTGTGTTCTCCCCGTGTCTGCGTGGGTTTCCTCTGGGTGCTCCGGTTTCCTCCCACAGTCCAAAAAAACACACGTTGGTAGGTGGATTGGTGACTCAAAAGTGTCCGTAGGTGTGAATGTGTGTGAGCCAGGTAGGCTCTGGACCCACTGCGACCCTGAACTGGATAAGGGTTACAGATAATGAATGAATGAATAAGATAATACATTGCTTATCACAGTATTTAAAACAGAAAAATACTGACATGTGTGAGTTTATTTCCCATAAAGCACTGAAAACCCCACACTCAGGTAAAATGGAGGGGTAGGGCTAAACGGTAGGGGCATGGGTGAAACGGGATTCACCCTAATTCTGAATATTGTAAATACTGGAGTGGAGAAAGAGTCAGGCAGATATCAGTTGTATTTCATGTTATAACGTAGTAAACATTCAGAGTGTGTGTAGCCTGGGGTCATGATAAAGACCAATATACTAAATGTGGTTCGCTTGAAAAAGACCCCTGCAGGACGGGACGCCTCACCTTGAGGAAGACCTGCAGGTCCTGGGTGTGTGTGTGCTGGAGGATGTCCTGCTGCAGGTGCTTCAGCACGGCGATGCACATGTACACCTGATAGTCCGGACCCATGATGACGCACGTGGCCACGTAGTGACAGATCTCAGGCCAGTCCAAGTAGTTCCAGAAACACTGGGTCAGCCACTGCATACACATCTGTGTGGACAAACGAGAGAGAGAGTTAGAGAGAGGGAGAGAGAGAGAGTTAGAGAGAGGGAGAGAGGGAGAGAGAGAGAGACACAGAGAGAGAGCGTAAGACAGAGAGACTGAGAAAGACAGAGACAGAGAGAGAGCGTGAGACAGAGACTGAGAAAGACAGAGAGAGACAGACAAAGAGACAGAGAGAGAGAGAGAGAGAGAGAGACAGACAGACAGACAAAGAGAGACAGACAGAGAGAGAGAGAGAGAGAGAGAGAGAGAGAGACACAGAGAGAGAGCGTAAGACAGAGAGACTGAGAAAGACAGAGACAGAGAGAGAGCGTGAGACAGAGACTGAGAAAGACAGAGAGACAGACAAAGAGACAGACAGAGACAGAGAGAGAGAGAGAGAGAAAGAGAGAGAGAGAGACAGACAGACAGACAAAGAGAGACAGAGACAGAGACAGAGACAGAGACAGAGAGACAGAGAGAGAGAGACGGACAGAGAGAAACAGACAAAGAAAGACAGAAAGAGAGAAAGAAACAGACAAAGAGACAGACAGAGAGAGAGAGACAGAGACAGACAGAGAGAGAGAGACAGACAGAGAGAGAGACAGAGAGAGAGAAAAAGAGAGAGAGTAACATACAGTAAAGCTCACAAAGTTAGCTCTATGAATTTTTAAAGATAATCAATACTAGATGACTACTAGACACTAGTTCAGAGAGAGTTGTGAAGTTCTGTGGACTTCAGAGGCCGACTGCAGTCAATACTGAGCCTAATCGCAGCTCTGCAATTAACAGCAGAAACAAATCACAATCAGGAAACACAGTTCCATTTAGACTGTGGAACACGTTCCTAACCAAAACACTGTGGATGCGTCACACAAACAAAACTATTACGTCTAATGATTCGGATAATACCATATTCACTTTGATCTTCGTCTGATTCCGATGCTGAACAGACTGCCAGGTCAGATTAACCCTGCTCTCTCTCTCCTCACTCGTCTCTCTCTCTCTCCATTAATTATTATGAATATCAGCCACCACCACGGTGCAGCTCTTCTGCTTCTGAGCCTCTCCACTGTTCCTGAACATCTCCCCCAACTTCCAGACACCGGCTTTGTCCGGAATCTCAAGCAGACTCGCGGGAGCTCGGCCACGGCTGGCCCCTCTCTGATAGAGGTGACTCTCAATTTCAAATCACTTTTCTTTCCAACACTCAGCCGTATCCACACGACCGCACGATCTGTTTTCAGATTTATTCCTGAAGTGGAACACACCTGCCTTCACTGGGCCAGCAGCTGCTTTAAAAACAAGAGCTTTACACCTCCTCTGGCTGTAACACGTCCACGTCACGTGAGGCTACATTTATATCTGAAAACTATGATGCTGTAAGATTAACCGAGTTTAAAAACATCTAGAAACAGCCTCTGATGCATTGACAGTGACTGCTTACATCAGTTTCGCCTTTCCCTCGTCTCTCCTACTGATTTACAACTAGACCTTATCAAGAATTAGAAACCGAGGATTAATTTATATCTGTTTATCAGCATTTAATTACAGCATTCAAATAATTCAGTGAGATAAATTATATTTATAGCTATGCAAATCAGCCATAACAAGCTTCATCAGAACATATTCATCACTTCCCATAATGCATTTGTTTTAAATGTACATCTGTAAACAGGGTTCATAAGAACTGAATCATTTCAGTGGCGCAGCAGGTAGTGTGTCGCAGTCACACAGATCCAGGGGCCTGAAGGTTGTGGGTTCGATTCCCACTCCGGGTGACTGTCTGTGAGGAGTGTGGTGTGTTCTCTCTGTGTCTGCGTGGGTTTCCTCCGGGTGACTGTCTGTGAGGAGTGTGGTGTGTTCTCTCTGTGTCTGCGTGGGTTTCCTCCGGGTGACTGTCTGTGAGGAGTGTGGTGTGTTCTCTCTGTGTCTGCGTGGGTTTCCTCCGGGTGACTGTCTGTGAGGAGTGTGGTGTGTTCTCCCTGTGTCCGCGTGGGTTTCTTTTGGGTGCTCCGGTTTCCTCCCACAGTTCAAAAACACACGTTGGTAGGTGGATTGGCGACTCACAAATGTCCGTAGGTGTGAATGTGTGTGTGTGTCTGTGTTGCCCTGTGAAGGACTGGCGCCCCCTTCAGGGTGCATTCCCGCTTTGCGCCCAATGATTCCAGGTAGGTTCTGGACCCACCGCGTCCCTGAAGTGCATAAGAGTTACAGATAATGAATGAATGAACTTAAACCTTATGAGGAGTTTACGCAGCGTGGCGTCTGAAGTCACAGACGTAGAACCAGTGCGCCGCAGTTTTCAGCCGAGACGACTTCACGGTTAGGTTTGAAAAACTCTTACACAATACATTTAGACCATGTTCAAGATTTAGTTCGAATAATAAATAATAGTAAACTGTAGTGTTGAATACTTTGAGTCGTATCAAACATTAAACGAAGTAAGAGACACAAAGTAATAGAAGTAATAGCATGAATACTTCTGACATTTGAGTTTATGAACGGATCGCTGTAATGTTTTTAGTAAAGTTCTGCTCTTATTTAGGTTTACAGTGATTAAAAAAGCAGATTCACAGCACACAGCACACGAGCCTCTGGACTGGAGCCTGCACGACTTCAGTTAGAGTGAGTATTCAAACTTGGAGATCACATTAGTTAAGTCTGAGAGCCCTAGTTTTGACTTGTTTTAAAGGCCCTGTAATAAGGAGGGTAGAGCTTCTCTAGGCTCAGTGCTGCAGGAAAGTGAGGTCAAACTAAATTACAACTATAGGTGGAGTCCAGGAGCAAAAAAAATTACTAAATTGTACCTAGGGATCCTTCAGCAGGTTAGATTCACTAGGATGTGATGTCACAGTCCAGTCCTAGTCCCGCTACAGAATGATTTATGTGGGTGGAGCCTAATAAATGATTAAATTATTTGTGTTGTGGCTTGTTACCGTTAGCGGTGATAATTATCATTTAAAGGAACCGGCGCTGAAAGGGCTGAATACACAGGGGGAGAACGACCAGAGTCGTTTTGATCAAAGCAGGTCACGGATGTTTCATTAAGACTGTGGTGAACTGTGAAAAAGGAGAGAATATGTCCACTTTATTTGGCTAAACTGAGAAACCCTGTTTCTGAGGGAGCCTCGTCTCTTTTCACTTGTTGAAACGACAACAAAGCCTCTCGACATGAGGAGCTGTACACTCCATGTGAATTTCTAGCTTCTTAACTTTGATTTCTGATTGGTTTTAACAGCTTTAACAGCAGATGTTCTATATGTGCAACACTGAGTGAGCACCAGATCTGGCTCGTCTGAGAGAAGTCACATCTGAAGAGGAGTTTGTGGAGGAAAGCTGTGGTGTTAGAGAAAGATACGATCAAACAGAAGAAAAATCGATGCAAAACTTTCTTGGCTCATATTAATAACTTTGTAAACTGGGGAACAGCTGGAGGGAAAGTTTAAGATCTACAGACTCAAACTTCACCCAGCTGCTCGATAATCACTGTTCTTTAGACACACGCCTTGTTGCACAGGGAGGTTAAAAAAGCACAGTGGTGAGGTGTACCATCTCTGACAGCCACTAGATGGTGCTGCAGAGGCTGAGTTGAAGGCGTGGAGTTTTGCGTACCTGAGAAGGAGTGAACCCAGACATTCTGAAGGCCGAGTAGACCAGAGGCACCTCCTCCTTCAGCAGCATCTCCACATAGTGAGCAGTGCACGAGTACAGCGGCGGGATCCCGGACTGAGCCACTTCCAATGGGAGATGGACCTGATGGATTCAAAATAGAGACGATGTTAACACTAACTCAGGAAAATCTGAGCACGTGTGTGGAGCTGTGGAACATCTGGAATGAGTGGGATTGTGGCTGAATGCCTTCAGATCATCACAGAAATGTTCCAACAGAGGAGTAGCCTCTTTGTTGTAGGTATAAAGTGTATAGTCTACAGTGTATAAAGAGCCTTAATTGAGTTGAGCAGGGAAAATAACGTAGTGCTGAGATGACACTCTGCTGGACGTGTAATTAGAGCTAATATAAACTTCTCTATACATACGACAGATGACAACATCTCAAACAAGCTTACAGAAATACACACTACTGATGCTCCTATGTAGCCCTGGTTACACTGACAAAACACATCAAAGGCACTGACACTGGGCTGTTTCTTATCTGTGCTGCCACTTTATTATACGTTACATATCATTTATCCTTTCATTTCGTGTCCAGATCCTACCTGCACTCACCAGCCGCAAGGTGGGAACACACCCTGGACCTGGAACTAGTTCGAGAGCTGCACTGTTAAACGTACGCTGGGTGACACCTGTGCAAACCTTAGCGTGGGGTGACTGCAATGCAGACGCAGAAATATAATCCAGCCTTAAGTGTCGGCATCGTTTAGATTTGGCTTTGAAGTTTGGTGCTGAGTAATAATTATTTTTAAGACTTAGACGACACTTATAAAAGGTTTATTAATCTGTTTCTTAATGGTTACTAATTAGGTTGTAAACACATTAAATGTCACTAATCATTTATAACAAATACATAGAAAGTAACAGTAATCTGCTGTTTGCCAAATTGTGAACCCACATCCACCTACAGTTAAACCTCAGATATTGCCAAATACCTACCTTACTGTGCGGCTTCCATCAGTCGACATTAACCCCGTCAGGTCCAGCACATATTTGGTAATACGTTTAACCATTTAACTACCAGGTTTAATCAATAAACCACTGATAGAATGTCCTTTTAGATGCTGATGATAAAGTGGTGGACCTTAATATGAAATGACTAAA
This sequence comes from Hoplias malabaricus, assembly GCF_029633855.1. Classification (NCBI taxonomy): domain Eukaryota; kingdom Metazoa; phylum Chordata; class Actinopteri; order Characiformes; family Erythrinidae; genus Hoplias; species Hoplias malabaricus. Next base: position 6,207,892 of record NC_089806.1, read on the forward strand.
TCCACATTCTCATGTCTTTACCTTCACATTTTTATTAAGTTCTCTGACACTTTCACTATTAGAAAAACCGTTACATCTATCTCTGTGTTAAAATGCTTATTTATGACCTTTAAGCTGTGTGCAACCATGTAATAAACACATTTTTAATCATTTATATACTTCATAAGTGCAGTCCATTCAGCAGCCTGTATTCTGGAGCAAGCATGCTTATTGGCTCACTGATGCTGATTGGGCTGACTTGAGTTCTGAACCTTATACTGGCATATGGTACTGAATTAATATGGGATATGCTTAAATGGACAGTGCACAGAAGTATAATTACAACACATTTTAACCTCTGCATTTAACACCCACCCACACACACATTGCTGATTAGGGGCAGAGTGGTGGCCAGCTGCCTCGGCACACAGTGAACAGGTTATGAGCCTAGCTCCAGGGCACTTCAACTGTGAATATTGAGGGAGGAGACAGCACTGTTCCTTCACTCCCACTCTCATTATTCCTGCTGTCATTAGGATCGTACCTGAGTTCATATTAAAAGATTTACATTAGGTAGTATTTCATATTTTTGCTCCTGGGCTCCCTCTACAGTTGAAGAGTGTAATTCAGCATTGTCCTGAAATCAAGAGGTAGGAGGGAGTGGCGGTGGTTTCCTACCCTCTTCCAAAAATTACGTAGTGCAGCTTCTGCAGTGCTGAGCCCAGAGTAGCAACGGCAGAGGCCCTATTCTCCCCGTTACAGCTCAGTGGAGCATCTCTATGATTCTGAAGCTGTCACTTTAAGGCAAAAATACTACCTAGTGTTGCTTTAACAGTAATCTACATTAAAGTGCTACCAGTTACTGTTTTACAGTTTGAATTCAGATGCTGCCAAAAGAGTATTCGATTTCAATTCCAAATCCTAGCTAGTGATTAATTAATTGAAGCATTGTTAATAAACAGAGCAGTGTTTCACTGACAGGGCTCTGCTGAAGTACGAGAATAAACATCTTTGGTGCAGCGCTGTGAGGAGAAACCCACACATCTCATTATCTGTCTCTGCTCACACTGTTGACAGTGATGCCAGTGGTGAACAAGCTGAGGATGGTGTTGTTCCTATTTAGGGATTCGTGTCATGTTGTGAACGCTCAGGCTTCTTTCTCTCGTGTTGTCTCTCAGTCCTTTACGTTTTCTGATTTGCATGCAGTCCTGTGCAGGCAGCAAAGCAATATGGGGCTGTAATCAGTTAGACAAAGCCCCTTGCGTTACCATTACCCACACACAGCCACACTGCCCAAACTCTATTACCTGAGCCCTGTTTACCATCTACTGCAGGAGAGAGAGAGAGAGAGAGAGAGAGAGAGAGAGAGAGAGAGAGAGAGAGAGAGAGAGACAGAGAGAGAGACAGAGAGAGAGAGAGAGAGAGTGCTCTTTTTCAACCATTACACGATCAGTGATGGTCACTTTACCCTGGCAAGTTTCTTTAAAGAGACATTTTACATCTAAAATTCTATCATGTTTCTGTAATCAGACACACCTAGCTGTTCAAAATATCACAAACGGTTCACCATTATCATAAAAACTTTACAGGTAGATTTGAAACTGTAGTTGGCTGTTTTTGTTGTAGACATATGGCACTTTTCCACTGCATGGTACCTACTCTACTCGACTGTACTTGCTGTGTCTGCGTGGGTTTCCTCCGGGTGACTGTCTGTGAGGAGTGTGGTGTGTTCTCCCTGTGTCTGAGTGGGTTTCCTCCGGGTGACTGTCTGTGAGGAGTGTGGTGTGTTCTCCCTGTGTCTGTGTGGGTTTCCTCCGGGTGACTGTCTGTGAGGAGTGTGGTGTGTTCTCCCTGTGTCTGAGTGGGTTTCCTCCGGGTGACTGTCTGTGAGGAGTGTGGTGTGTTCTCCCTGTGTCTGTGTGGGTTTCCTCCGGGTGACTGTCTGTGAGGAGTGTGGTGTGTTCTCTCTGTGTCTGCGTGGGTTTCCTCCGGGTGACTGTCTGTGAGGAGTGTGGTGTGTTCTCCCTGTGTCTGAGTGGGTTTCCTCCGGGTGACTGTCTGTGAGGAGTGTGGTGTGTTCTCCCTGTGTCTGCGTGGGTTTCTTCCGGGTGACTGTCTGTGAGGAGTGTGGTGTGTTCTCTCTGTGTCTGCGTGGGTTTCCTCCGAGTGACTGTCTGTGAGGAGTGTGGTGTGTTCTCCCTGTGTCTGCGTGGGTTTCCTCCGGGTGACTGTCTGTGAGGAGTGTGGTGTGTTCTCTCTGTGTCTGCGTGGGTTTCTTCCGGGTGACTGTCTGTGAGGAGTGTGGTGTGTTCTCCCTGTGTCTGCGTGGGTTTCCTCCGGGTGACTGTCTGTGAGGAGTGTGGTGTGTTCTCCCTGTGTCTGCGTGGGTTTCCTCCGGGTGACTGTCTGTGAGGAGTGTGGTGTGTTCTCCCTGTGTCTGCGTGGGTTTCCTCCGGGTGACTGTCTGTGAGGAGTGTGGTGTGTTCTCCCTGTGTCTGCGTGGGTTTCCTCCGGGTGACTGTCTGTGAGGAGTGTGGTGTGTTCTCCCTGTGTCTGCGTGGGTTTCCTCCGGGTGACTGTCTGTGAGGAGTGTGGTGTGTTCTCCCTGTGTCTGCGTGGGTTTCCTCCGGGTGACTGTCTGTGAGGAGTGTGGTGTGTTCTCCCTGTGTCTGCGTGGGTTTCCTCCGGGTGACTGTCTGTGAGGAGTGTGGTGTGTTCTCCCTGTGTCTGAGTGGGTTTCCTCCGGGTGACTGTCTGTGAGGAGTGTGGTGTGTTCTCCCTGTGTCTGCGTGGGTTTCCTCCGGGTGACTGTCTGTGAGGAGTGTGGTGTGTTCTCTCTGTGTCTGCGTGGGTTTCCTCCGGGTGACTGTCTGTGAGGAGTGTGGTGTGTTCTCCCTGTGTCTGAGTGGGTTTCCTCCGGGTGACTGTCTGTGAGGAGTGTGGTGTGTTCTCCCTGTGTCTGAGTGGGTTTCCTCCAATGGTCCAAAAACACATGTTGGTAGGTGAGTTGGTGACTCAGAAGTGTCCGTATGTGTGTGTCACCCTGTTAAGGACTGGCGGGCCCTCCAGTGATTCCAGGTTGGCTCATTGACCCTGAACTGGATAATCAGTTACAGACAATGGATGAATGAATGAATGAATGTTTCTTGTTGCAGCTCCCTGCACAGTTGTAGCGTTGCATTGTTCTTTGCCCTCACTTCTATAGATTCCCTTGTATTTATATTGTATTCTTTGCCCTTGCATCTATTTTTTACCTTCCATTTTACTTTTTTATGCTCAGATTGCTTGATCTGTTTCACAATGTCTTCTATATGGTAATATCCTCTCTAATGTGAATCTACTGTGTTGTGTTTGTTGCCACTGGCTGCTAAATTTCCTTCAGGATCAGTACAATATCTATCAAACAGTGTACAGCAAACAGGACCTAAAAGACAGCTACACGTTGCACCACAAGAGGGACACAGTGGATCACACGAGCAGCTAAGAGTTTCATATAATGAGCTTTACACTGTGCACCCATCCCTGTTACTTCACTGATGGTTTTCCCCATGTTGCTTAAAGAGCAAAGACAGTGAAAACAGATAAAATCAGACATGACGCAGAGGGAAGTGTGAGTGGGGTTGAGAAACAGTGCGGGGAAAGGTTGGACGAGCATGACTGAAAGCAGAAATGAAAGGAGCCCGTCAGCTCTTCACAGACGGACTTCTGACGTAAAGTAGTGGGAGGAAAGTGGGCTCACCGAGCTGTAGAGTCTGGGGGGCCACAGGAAGGCGGAGGGCAGCAGGCGTGAGAAGCGCAGCAGTAGACTGAGGGAGCGGGCCACATCTCCGCACATCAGCAGGAAGACGGTGGAGGAGAACCAGTCATGGCCAGGATAACCTCCCCGTAGATAACCTCCACGCAGCACGGGTCAAGGAACGGTCACTGAGACTCCTTACTCTCACCATGACTTTCAAAAACGAGATTGATAAGCGGTAAACTGCTTACGGTGTTCAAAACAACAGTAGAGCCGTCTGCAACGGAGACGCTGATTATAATCCAGTATTCTGAATTTTTAAATGGCTATTTGGAATAAACTGGCTTAGCATTAAGAAACCAAGCATAGCTTTCCATACACACACACACACACACCTTTGAACCATGTCCCAAATGCTAGCTGGGTCTCTCTGTATTACATTAAGTCACCAACCAGTGACTGTGCACATACAGCATCTTTCCAAACTGGGGCTAACACAAGATCCCTGGACAGATCAACACTTTTGGAGGAGAACGCTAACAGCTCAATTTTATTACATCAGTTAAAGGGTCAGTCAAGCAAACAACAAGCGTTTAAAATGGGTACCGCACTCCAAATTCAAAACAATGGACGTGAAGATCACACAGGTTGCCAGGTTAAAGAAAAGTCAACATACACAAACAAGCAAGAGACCAGTTCAAGAACTTCTAATCTTCTTATTTACCTTTAATGTTAGCTACAGCTACAGAGATAACTGTGTTTGTTTCTGCTATTGTGTGTCGTACCTGGCAACCCGGGAATGTTCAGACTTCACTGTGATTGGACAGTGGGCGGGATCACAGTCTGAAAATCCAAGAGCGCTCGGCTCTGAAATGGACACTCGTCAAACAAAAACAAGCTGGCTACAGCAGTGCTCTTGGAGACACCAGCGCTTCAACTTAACATGTTTCATTAATCTCTGAACACACTCCCTGGTCATTCTGTTGTTTAGTGCAGTAAACATATTACAGATTGCTCCTTTAACAGATCTACTTGAGAGATTTGTGGTGGAGGGCCATGTTTATTGTTGTTCCATTCTGGGACGTGTTAAATTATTATCCACTTGGAACATCATCAAAACATACACAGTAATTTGCCCCTGATTGCAAATATCACCCATTTGCATACGGCTGTACATCACACACACTTTCATGTTAAAGCCAGCTAAGCGCTGAGCTGAGTTACTGTCTGTGGTTTACAGGCACAGTGTGGGAGCTATAAAGGATACAAAGCTCAGACTGGAGAGTGACACGCTGCTGAGAGAGGAACTCCTGACAGTGTTTGATGAGAAGACAGAGATCCTGCTCTGAATCTTCTCTCAGTAACTTCAGGAGTAACCCATACCTGCAAAGACACAAACAGAGATCAATGGAGCACCAGCCCAAGGCGACTAAGACTATTCCGCACAGCCACGCAATACGTGGAAATGTGTTTAAAACGCTCGTCACGTAACGCTAACGCTGACAGCAGAGCTACACTTCAACAGCATAAACTAGAACAAGGCTTTGGAGAGTCATATTCCTGGAATAATGAGGAAAAAAACATGCACGGACCAAGTCTCGTCTTCTCAGACGCTGAGGTACTATGAGTCCTTGGCACAAACACAGGAAATGGAGGTTAATGGACAGCTACAGCTACCTGACCCTGCTGTGAGCCCCTGTGCATGTGCAGATTACATAAGGCACTTTCTAATTGAGTTCACAGAGTTGTCTTGTTCTCTTGTTCACAGAAAGGCACAGATTACTGCAGGGGCTCTTTTGTATCTTGGTTACGTATTAGCCACAGGAAATTCATACAGAGAAATGCAAAAGACATTGATATATCCACTACAGATTAGTGCACATTTCCTATGTATTTACTCAGATAAACTTTTGCTGAATAAAAGTCTTGTACAGGCCACTTTGTGTGCTTTGTGTCTTTATAATTCAGTAAATATTAGGTCTCAAATAATTTTATAGTGTTTTTGTGCAAGGTATAAAGGTTAAATATAAAATTACATATATATTATACATATATTTAAAATTGTGTGTATCATTTTCCTTGCATTTCGCATACACACTTTAAATCTCTTAGTTATTTGATGTGTATTCATTAGAACAGTGGTTCTCACACTGTGGTACGCGAAGCAGCAAGAGGTGGTACGCCAAATGACCTCGAAAAAATGACAACTTAATTAAGGAATTTATTCATAACTGAAAATCTAAAGTTTTTATGTGTAAATTTTACCGTTTTCATAATTACAATGAAATCCGCTTGTGTTGTAGAAAGTCTGTAAGGGAAGCTTTCCTCTGCGTTTTGCTCCAGGGAGGGAACATGAAGGGAAATCCAGTTTCAGCTGCTTACTGTGCGTACGCAAAAGTCTAGAGACAGATGTGAGCAATTTGGAATATGTTTTAAAAAGAGCAAAGTAAAAACGATAAAGACAAGCTGAGACCAAGCTCGGGAAATGCTCTGGAGCTGAGGAGGACTAAATCCATCCATCCATCCATTATCTGTAACCGCTTATCCAATTCTAGGGTCGCGGGGGGTCCAGAGCCTACCTGGAATCATTGGGCGCAAGGCGGGAATACACCCTGGAGGGGACAGGACTAAATCCAAAAGGCAAAAATAGAGAAAAAATAAGCGAAAATTCTGTACACGTGAAGACAAAATGAGGCTGAGGGAAAACATGGCCTTTCTTTGCATCATTACAGCCCTAACACAAGGTGTAACACAGTTCCACTCCTCCTTCACCTACTGCTACAAGCGCAGAAGGTCGCTATGACCGGTCCCTAGCGCCACACTGTTTTCACCTGCAGCCTTTTAAAGCACACGACTAATAGAGAGAACCAGGGGCCACATGTTTCTGTGGTAAAAATCATAGGTGGTACCTGGAGGTGCTGGTTTGATAACGGGTGGTACTTGGTCTAAAATGTTTGAGAACCACTGCATTAGAACTTAAAACGTTTACACGGTGGGCTACTTGTACTCTATTTACTCTATTTCTATTAGAATAACACCAATGATCAAAATATACCTCAAAATACACCCCCGCTCCGAATGCCTCACCTGAGAGAGATGCGGACGCCCAGCTGTTCCACAGACGTCAGGCTGCGAGTCTTTACTGAGTGATCCACCACTAGAAAAGACAAAGCGAAAACATATCAGTTCACATTTACACCATCACCCCCCTGAGCCACCCACACTGAGGGGACCGCGGCGAGCGTGACCCAGAACGCCAAGACAGGAGGCAGAGGGAACGATAAAATCATAGCCTTTCATCAGAGCCGCATCATATCACCCCACAATCAAGATCCGCGCTACGGCGTCCATTCATCACCGTTAAGCGAGGGATTAATTGGCTAAATGCCCTTGGTGAGAGTTAAATGAGGCTGCTGATGTGATTATAGAGCCACTCCTCCATCCTCATTAATATGAGAACAATGGCGGCAGTGTAATAACGATATAATGCAGATGAATGTGAGTCTCTGGGCTCGGTCGGCCTTAAATGTCTGTCGGCAAAACCATAAGGAGAACACGGCTTAATGCGCAGCAAACGACTCGGCCCCTAAACGGCTAACCACACTTCCGCCTGCTAATGTTTATTACTAATAGGACAATACGAGGACCAAAGACAGCAGTAATTACCCAACAGAGGGAAGAGAGCAAGGGCAAGAGGCAGAGGAAAAGAGAACGCAAGAAAAATACGAGTGAGTGAGAATGGATAGGAAAGAAAGAGAGAGAGAGAGAGGGGGGGGGAGAAAAGGCAAAGGAAGTGGAAGAGAGCAAGAGTAAGAATATGGAAAAGTAATAAAAGTGAAAGAGAGAGAGTGATAGAATGTGACAAAGTGAGAAAGAGAGATATTGAGAGAGAGACAGAAAGTGTGTGATAGTGACACAGAGTGATAGAGGGTGACACATACTGAGAAAGTGTGATAGAGTGAGAGGAGGGTGAGAGAGGTAGAGAGAGGTAGGGTATGTGTGTGTTAATGAGAGAGAGAGAGGGGTAGGGCATGTGTGTGTTCATGAGAGAGAGAGAGAGAGAGAGAGAGAGAGGGGTAGGGCATGTGTGTGTTCATGAGAGAGAGAATGTGTGTGTGTGTTCATATGAGAGAGAGAGAGAGAGAGAGAGAGAGAGAGAGAGAGAGAGAGAGAGAGAGAGAGATAGGGTATGTGTGTGTTCATGAGAGAGAGAGAGAGAGAGAGAGAGAGAGAGGTAGGGTATGTGTGTGTTCATGAGAGAGAGAGAGAGAGAGAGAGAGGTAGGGTATGTGTGTGTTCATGAGAGAGAGAGAGAGAGAGAGAGAGAGAGAGAGAGAGAGAGAGATGAAATAAAACCCACAGACTCTCAAGTCTTTAGTTTTCTGAATAATTCCATATTTGTATGGGATCCACCTCACTGTCATTAGGCTGTGTGTGAAGGGAGAGGGAAAGAGAGGTTCTCCCTGTGCTCAGGAGAATAGCTGTGGAGGACAAAGAGAGAAAACGGCCCCTCGGCAGACATTCGACTCCTTTTCCCCTTTTTTAATTGGCACTGACCTTTGTATTCGGCGGGAGGGAAGAAGCAGTTGGCTGAGGACGAGGACAGGTGCAGCACGGCTCTCTCCAGCAGATCCGTCAGCACTGAGGAGACAGGACAGGACATGGGCACCTCCACCAACTCCACATTTCTCCTCTACAGAACACTTCTGACACACCCTGAGTTTAGACAAAGCCCGGCCTGATAGGATCAGTCTCAGGAGAAGCACACCCCTGAATAAATACATTCATTACATTAAGCCTAATGACAATAATGATGACGGTGATTAGAAGTCTTTGTTTGCTGTGCTTTGAGGATGTGTTTATTCACCGTGGTGTGTGCCCTGTTTTGCTGAATTACAAGCTGGAATTAGAATGGGTTTTTATTTGGATTCTATGTAAATGACCATATAAATGAGTCCCAATTTTCAAAGGGGACTGAGAATAATTCCTTATTATAATAATAATAATAACAACAACAATAATAATAATTGCTCTAAAGCCTCTTTGCTGTTAATCGCCTAAATAAGACCTGGTCCGACCTGTTACACTTTACATTTAGCAGAAGCTGTCATTCAGAGCGACTGTTACACATCATTAGAAGTCTTGTCCAAAGCGTCTTACAGGTGTGTTGTGGTCTGCTTTCATGCGGTGTCCACGTAACTGCTCAGTTCCCAAATATTTAGAATGAGTTGAATTTATTATTCAGCTATTTTCTCTTATGTGGATTGTGCACGCTAATTATCGTGTGATTATGATCTTCATCCACTCATTCAGTATCTGTAACCCTTATCCACTTCAGGGTCACGGTGGGTCCAGAGCCTCCCTGGAATCATTGGGCGCAAGGTGGGAATACACCCTGGAGGGGGCGCCAGTCCTTCACAGGGCAACACACACACACACTCACACATTCACTCACACACACACCCCTACGGACAATTTTGAGTCACCAATCCACCTACCAACCTGTGGCAAGGAAACTGGAGCACCCAGGGGAAACCCACGCAGACACGGGGAGAACACACCACACTCCTCACAGACAGTCACCCGGAGGAAACCCATGCAGACACAGGGAGAACACACCACACTCCTCACAGACAGTCACCCGGAGGAAACTCACGCAGACACAGGGAGAACACACCACACTCCTCACAGACAGTCACCCGGAGGAAACTCACGCAGACACAGGGAGAACACACCACACTCCTCACAGACAGTCACCCGGAGGAAACCCACGCAGACACAGAGAGAACACACCACACTCCTCACAGACAGTCACCCGGAGGAAACCCACGCAGACACAGGGAGAACACACCACACTCCTCACAGACAGTCACCCGGAGGAAACTCACGCAGACACAGGGAGAACACACCACACTCCTCACAGACAGTCACCCGGAGGAAACCCACGCAGACACAGGGAGAACACACCACACTCCTCACAGACAGTCACCCGGAGGAAACCCACGCAGACACAGGGAGAACACACCACACTTCTCACAGACAGTCACCCGGAGGAAACCCACGCAGACACAGGGAGAACACACCACACTCCTCACAGACAGTCACCCGGAGGAAACCCACGCAGACACAGGGAGAACACACCACACTCCTCACAGACGGTCATCCGGAGGAAACCCACGCAGACACAGGGAGAACACACCATACTCCTCACAGACGGTCATCCGGAGGAAACCCACGCAGACACAGGGAGAACACACCACACTCCTCACAGACAGTCACCCAGAGGAAACCCACGCAGACACAGGGAGAACACACCACACTCCTCACAGACAGTCACCCAGAGGAAACCCACGCAGACACAGAGAGAACACACCACACTCCTCACAGACAGTCACCCGAAGGAAACCCACGCAGACACAGGGAGAACACACCACACTCCTCACAGACAGTCACCCGGAGGAATCGAACCCACAACCTCCAGGCCTCTGGAGCTCTGTGACTGCGACACCACCTGCTGCGCCACCATGCCACCCCAGGGGGGGGGGGGGGGGATAAATTAAAAAAATAAATAAATAAAAAAATTAAATACAAAAAATTATTGCTAAAGTCTAGGGTGAAAATAGCTCACTGAATAAAGCTCTATAAAAGTCTCTAAAGGGTTGTCTAAGAAATGGTATGTATTTCCAACCCCAACGTGGCAGAACAAACAAACAAACAAACAAACAAATAAATAAAGTAAGATGTAGAAATAACTAATCCTGCTGTTCTCTGATCGAACGGCCCTGTCCTACACAAAAGCACCACACTGTTTGTGAGCCTATTAATTAATGCCGCTGAAGAATTGATTGTCCACTCTGTGCACTTTCAGCTCTACAACCATCTGGCAGCTAATGGACTTCAAAATGTCAACATAATACAAGCAGCATTAAGTAATGTGAACAACAAGCAGGCAGTAATAGACAGGCACACAGTGATGACACATGAGTGTGCAGGGAGGAGGACAGGACTCATCGGATTCACAGCCATTAACATTTTTGTACACCATTTCCACAGGAATACATTATATGACATCAAACTACTCAGAAAGCACCTATACAGATTTGTTTTTTCTAACCGAGCCACTTCAGACGTACCCATTGCTGACACAGGCATTCAACTGCACAAACACAGCTGCACTTAAGCCGGAGGTCACCATGCCCTATGGGAAGTGTGGGCTAGAGCGGTATGAACACCCCCAGCATTGTGTTCTAAAGATGCGCGGTGTGGACCAAGAGCGAGAATAAAGTGCTACACACCGATTCGCGGTGAATAAAGTGTGGATAACTGTTGTGTTTGTCTGCAGTGGAGAGATATTCCTAGAGCTTTAGCCTATGAGCTAATTTCGCTGTTGGACTATTACAATATTACACCTGATATTATACAGAGCCATTAAAGTGTTTGCAACTGGGTCACTCTCAGGAGCTCAGTGAATTCCAGAGTGGTACTGTGATAAGATGCCATCTGTGCAACAAGTCCAGTCGTGAAATATCCTCACTACTAAATATTCCACAGTCAGCTGTCAGTGGTATGATAGCAAAGTGGACACAACTGGGAATGACAGCAACTCAGCCACAAAGTGTTAGGCCATGTAAAATGACAGAGTGATGAAAGCGGATGCTGAGGGGTATAGTGCGGAGATGTCGCCAACTTTCTGCACAATCAATCGCCACAGACCTCCAAACTTCATGTGGACTTTAAATTAGCTCAGGAACGGGTTTCCATGGCCAAGCAGCTGCATCCAAGCCTTACATCACCAAGCACAATGTAAAGCATCGAATGCAGTGGTGTAAAGCACACCACCAATGGACTCTAGTAGAATCTGGAGTCTAGAATCACGCTTCCCCGTCTGGCGATTCGATGGACGAGTCTGGGTTTGGTGGTTGCCAGGAGAACGGTACTTGTCTGACTGCATCGTGCTGAGTGTAAAGTTTGGTGGAGGGGGATTATGGTGTGGTTGTTTTTTTTTTTTTAGGAATTGAGCTTGGCCCATTAGTTCCAGTGAATTTAACTCTTAATGCTTCAGCTTTGTAGGAACAGATGACTGTGCACCAGTGCACAAAGCAAGGTCCATAAAGACCTGGATGAGTTTGGTGTGGAAGAACTTGACTGGCCCTAGTCTTGACCTGAATTAGAGTGGAGACTGCGAGCCAGGCCTCGTCCAACATCAGCGCCTGACCTCTCAAATACGCTTCGGGAAGGATGGTCAAACATTCCCGTAAACACACTCCTAAACCTTGTGGAAAGCCTTCTCAGAAGTGTTGAAGCTTCAGGGAGAACACACCACACTCCTCACAGACAGTCACCCGGAGCGGGAATCGAACCCACAACCTCCAGGCCCCTGGAGCTGTGTGACTGCGACACTACCTGCTGCACCACCGTGCCGCCCAAAACTGTAACACTGTTACAAAATAATATATTGTGATAATTATCGATATCGAACAATAGAAGACAAATATATCATGATATATCGTGATCTTCATATCAGCCAGACCTAGTTGTGCAAAACGTACATTTATTTGTATTGTGATACGATGCTTTGTGTCCCATCACCCATCTCGAGTTGAGGTGTCAGTGTTTACCGTTTCCAGTGAGAGTGCTGGATTTAGAAGACATGGCTTTGCAGTAGTGTCTCCTGCAGTTCTCCATCCAGTTCTCATCCCGCTCAGTTTCCTTAGAGGCCAGGAAAGCGCTGATCTCAGAGTCTGAGGCGGCAGAGGGGACAAAAAAAAGATGGAAAAAAGAGGAAAAAACATGTAAGATCACTGACCTTCTGCACTTCACGCCAGTCTCTTTCTCACATATTCTTGACTTCACCAACACTGGAGGAGCTCAAACCTGTTGCTGGCTGGAGCTACTCGCCACCGACCAAGCATGACCTTCAGAACGACAAGGAATGTCACGCTCCTTACTTCACACCAAACAAACCTTTTGCTACACAGACCTGAATAAATCAGCGCTATTAAATCACTCAATAGGCTCAGGGTAATGTGCAGAGGCCTGTGTCAGACATAAGCGTCTACGCTGGCAGCTGGGAGCCTCTACAGAGCTGGGTTATGTAGTCATGGAGACAGCTGTCACTTTGAAATGAAGATGCAGCGCCGTGACAGCGGAGCGGATAAAGGAGACTCTCGCAGGCACGGAGGCACAATGGCAGCCGTGCAAATCCCTGCTAGTGCCACATTTACATTGACTTTACCACGAGGCGCTTCATTAATGCTTAATTCAGAAAAGAGCGTCTCAGGTCGACCGAGGAACGAAAGGGAATCTGCCGAAAGAGGCATAACTGTACATACTAGGACATCTCTGTATTCCAGGGGCATGGAAGAATGCCATATTTAATATCAGGGAGTTACACCTTCAACACAGCATTCGATGCCATTTAAATGAAGCCATAAACAGATACAAACAATCAGACGTTCGGAGTGATTCAGTCATGTGTTTGAGGACTGACAAGAAAGTGACAGGCTTTGAAACGAGAACCGGGAAACCAGCATGAATCCTAGAAACTGGAATAGACTTATCCCTTTCACACCGTGTTCCTAACCCCCACGACCTGGTAAATCAGTGAGAACATCTTTGGCCCTCCCTTCTTACCAGAGTCCGATTTGTTTCTTTGTTATTTTTATTAATGGATTGTTTACAGTGTCTTACTGCAAGTATTGGGCTATAAGGGCTAGTTAAAAAGAGCACCAGTGACCTGTTGCCAAATAGTGAACCTACATCATAGAATGACCATGGAGGGTGTTCAGAGATTAATGAAACATGTTAAGTTGAAGCGCTGGTGTCTCTGAGAGCACTGCTGTAGTCAGTATGTTCTAGTTTGGCGAGTGTTCGTTCCAGAGCAGAGCTCAATTGGTGTTTCAGGCTGAGATCCCGCCCACTGTCCAATCACAGTGAAGTCTGAACGCCACGGGTTGCCAGGTATGACGCACATTAGCAAAACAAAAACTTCAAAAAATTCAAGATGCCGGTAAATAATGCCAATATTAGCCTTTAAAAATAACCCATTTAAGGTGGAACTAAATGATTGAATACAAAAACTGAATAAGAAGAAAAAGAATTACAGATTACTCCTTTAAACAAAAATATAAACAGGTGAAGATAATAAAATAAAACATATCGCATGTATTTTATGGACTTATGAGTTTCTAAACTGTCTCTGGGTCATATACTGGCCTTCGCGTGTTGTCTGCAGCTTCCACTAAACAAAATTCCCATCTAATATCTCATGCTGAGTCACAATACATCAAAACCGCACTGGGAAAGTCACTATGTGGAGGAGTAAAAGGAGTTAAAAAACAACAAAGACAGAATGCAGCACAGAGACCAGACAACAATAAAAAGTGCAAAGGTCTGATGGTTTTTAATGTTTTGTTAAAACTATTTACACAAGCGTTTTACCTTGTTTGGTCCGTGACGTCTTTGGCACATTAAGGACAAAACAGGTGGGCACAGGGTAGGAGGAGAACATTGGCCATGGGTACGGATCGCTCCCCTGAAATAGGGCATACTGTTAAATTAGAATACGAGTAGCAAATCAAATCAAATTTATTGATATAGCGCCTTTTACAACTGACGTCACAAAGCAGCTTCACACAGTTTCAGAGCAGAACATTTAAATCAAAGCCCAATGCAAGAAAGCCGAAGGCGACAGTGGCAAGGAAAACTCCCTCGAGTAGCAAGGGATGCACCGATATAGAATTTTTGGGGCCGATACGATAACACTTTGATGTAGCCGATACCGATATTAATAACTAATAATTTTATCTTCACAAATTCACTTTGGATTAAAACAAAAATTTTAATTCTTTGTATCGTGTGTTGTCATAGGACAACCATCTTCTTCAGTATTTGTACATTTGGGTACTTTTTAAATCGTTTATTATGTGTAGTTCATTTATACTGAATGGTTTCTAGAGAAGCGCTGATTAGTGAAAGGATGAGGGACAGAGTGTACCACATACCACAAGATTTTGGACAATTTCCTGCCCCCAACTTTGTAGGAACAGATGACTGTGCACCAGTGCACAAAGCAAGGTCCATAAAGACATGGATGAGCAAGTTTGGTGTGGAACAACTTGAGTGTGTTTGAGTGAATGTCCATTCATTCATTGTCTGTAACCCTTATCCAGTTCAGGGTCACGGTGGGTCCAGAGCCTACCTGGAATCATTGGGCGCAAGGCGGGAATACACCCTGGAGGGGGCGCCAGTCCTTCACAGGGCAACACACTTGAGTGAATGTGCTTAATCATTTTTCATCGTGTTTCAGTAATAAATTCTGGATGATTCACTGATTTCACGGGTTTTATATGAGAAGGGCTGTGGTCGTGGAGGGTAGTCGTTTATAGTTGTGAAGTTACAGGCGTCTGTGCATATGTGCAAGCACAAAAAGGTGGCAAGTTATCAACAGTAACATCGGCTAAAAGTTCAGTATCCGGGACCTATAACAATAACGATAAAAATCCACATATCGGCAAATAACATATCGGTCTAAAGCCCTAGTGGAGCAGGATAAGGTCAGTAGATGATAACATTTGTGGGATGAATCTGAGCACTTGATAAAGTATCTCTAATTTCCAGAGATCGTACTCTGGATGTTCACAAAGTGGTTATGACAGGTCACTCTTAATAATAACAACACACTGAAATCACTCCACAGTTGATATTGTGAGACTATAAAAACTAAACACACCACAGATCCAGTCTTTCCCAGTACAGACACAATTAACATTTATCTCGCTCAAATTGGGCTTAATAAAACAAGTGACTGCTTTGTTTCCGAAGAGCCGTAACACTGGAGGCTTCGAAAGCTTTATTGTTTTCCCAGGGCTTCTCATAAAGGGCTTAATAAAGAGCTAATAAGGTGTGTTTTCACAGAGACGGACATTAAACCAGGCATTACAGACTCTCTGGGGCAGACTTTGATGGAATGGAGGAGAAGGAGGAATGAAGCTGACCTTCTGCAGAGCTCTGGGAGGAAGTCTCCTTTCAGAAGGTCCACCAGCTGCATTCATTCGCACCAGCAGGTGGTTCCTCTCCACGGACAGGCCATCAATGATGAACTCCCTAGGGCGGATACACACGCCATACAAAACTGAGTAGCGGAACAGGTCTCAAAAACAAATAATATAATCCCAGACCCACAAGAGCCTTTCCCTCAGGTTATCACTTCTCTCATGTCTGACTCCCGAGGACACAGCTTTATCACTTTTATCTGAGTTTATTACTCGGGGCAGCGTCCTGTGCCAGATCGTCCATTCTAAGAAACCGGAGAGGACTCCGGCGTGTGTCGGGAAGAAGCACTTACCCTTCCCCGGGGGCAGAGTCTATGGCATTGTCCTTCTGACTCTGGAGCAACATTTCAGAGAGTTTATACTGAGACTCCAGCAGCAGGAAAGAGTCCAAGCTGCAGCACATGACGCTTAAGAGTCTGGAAGAGATCAGAAAGAGTGTGTGTTTGTGTGTGAAGAGAATATCAAACAGTTGGCAGAAGGGGTTTAGCATGTGTTTTCACAAGTGATGAAGCATGAACTACTGAATGTGTGTGTGAATATATTCATTCATTCATTCATTCTGCGGTGAGTCCAGAGTGTACCAGGAACCACTTACAGCAGCACTGCGGTGTCTGATCTGATATCAGCATCTTGAAACACCAGCCTCTTATGTGTGAATCCTGATTTAAGCCTTCAACCACATCCAGTCACATATTGGGGTGAAAGAGCTGACAGTTTGGGTGTAAACCAAACCTTAGTAGAGCAGAAGCCGAACGTTTTTAATGAGCAGTACGACGGTGGCTTAACATCAGTGCGCAGTCATAACAACAAATACGGGTGGACCACAAGGACAAGGACGTGTTTTATCACCGTTATTGTTTATTACGTACACTACTGACTAGGTCAGTCACCAGGATTGTAAATGAATCACGTTTGCAGACGATGGTTGCCCTAGTGGGCCTTTAAACAGGCAATAAACCGGATCACACGACTGAGGTGGATAGTGCAAATGAAACTCACTATTTTTAACCATTTCAGAATCAAAAGAAACGGTGATTGATTGTCATCCTATTATTTTCCAGGGTATATCCATGGTACTCAGTCGGAAAAGGGTGGAGTGCTCTCTCCAGGTTGGAAGTGAGATCCTGCCTCAAGTGGAGGAGTTTAAATACCTCGGGGTCTTGTTCACGAGTGAGGGAAAGACGGAGCGGGAGATTGACAGGCGGATCGGTGCAGCGTCAGCAGTAATGCGGGCTCTGTGCCGGTCCGTTGTGGTGAAGAGAGCTGAGCAGAAAAGCAAAGCTCTCAGTTTACCTTTCAATCTACGTCCCAACCCTCACCTATGGTCACGAGCTTTGGGTAGTGACCGAAAGAACGAGATCGCGGGTACGAGCGGCTGAAATGAGTTTTCTCCGCAGGGTGTCTGGACTCTCCCTTAGAGACAGGGTGAAGAGCTCGGACGTCCGGGAGAGACTCGGAGTGGAGCCGCTGCTCCTCCACGTCGAGAGGAGCCAGTTGAGGTGGTTCGGGCATCTGGTTCGGATGCCTCCTGGACGCCTTCCTGGTGAGGTGTTCCGAGTATGTCCAACAGGGAGGAGGCCCTGGGGCAGACCAAGAACACTACATGTCTCGACTGGCCTGGGAACGCCTCAGTATAACCCCAGAGGAGCTGGAGGCGTTGGCTGGGGAGAGGGAGGTCTGGGTTTCTTTGCTCCGACCACTTCCCCCGTGACCCGGACCCGGATAAGCGGTGGACAATGGATGGATGGATGGTATGTGTAGTGAGACAGTGGGAGAGCGTAAGTATCTGGGCACGATTAACGACTCCAAACTCGCACTAAAAACAATAAACAATGGCTTTACATTAAGAAAATGACGTACTTTTAATGCGGACACTGGTTTATTAACTTTTATACAGAGTCTAGTGAACTTTTCCATCCACGGCTGGGGGGGCACTGGGAGTTTGTCAGTCTGGAATATGACTATGGACAAGGTTACGAAAATCATTAGAGAAAAACTAATATTAAAAGCATTCCTCAACTCTCAGAGAAGAAGTGGACCATTAACCTTGCTCGGAGGATATTGGACGTTCCATTCCACTACATTTCAACCGAGTCCCCCCTCATGGACAGTTTAGATTATGCATTTCCATCATTTTTAAATCACTGTGTGCGTTGTCTTGATGTTTTATGTTGTGGTGTTGTTTTATTTATTGTTGTTGTGTGGATATCGTGTGCGAAACGAAATCCCTCAGAGGCAGTAAGGGTTTTGATTCAATTCAACAAACAGCCAGAGCAGCAGATGGACTACACTCTGTGGTCTGTAAGTGCAATGTGCGCCTACAATAAACCATAATACGTCTTTTGATAATTATAAGGTATTAATTTATATCTATAAAGGATTAACATTTAACCAGCTTCTTTTAAACTGTGCTGTAAACCAGTGCCACCGCTGGCCGTTGTTTACGAGCTCTCAACGTTTTAAATGATGCAATTACATTCTGATGTAATTTACTGCAATTCCGATTGCGATGAAGCCTCTCAGTGTTTTTAAAAAGTGACAGATTTTTCTACAGGACTTTAATCCCTCCTCAAACAGCGTAAAACTAATGGAAGGCTGGAAGAGTGTTCAAACACCTTGAACGTTTCCTGCAGCTCTGCTACAATCAAACAGCTGAAACCGCCGGATGATCTGAACTCCGTGTCTGAACCGTGAGAGCTGTAATCTCAGCAGAAGCACATCAACACTCTGCAGTGGAGCATGAAAACAGCGGCCTTGTAAACAGGAAATCTCTCTATAAAAGCTGGAGCTTGTAATTAGTTGCTTTTGCCCGTTTGGCAGGGGTTTGGGTCGCTGTGAAGAACACACCACACCCTTCAGAACCCTCTACCCCAGGACCCGCGTGAGAGCGACACTACGTGTGGTGACACCACGTCGCCCGGGCACGCGTGTTTCAGAGCTAAACGTAGCAGTGAAGATGGCTGAATAGAGTCAGCACCAATTCTACAGATAACGCTATGTCACACACTGTCAGAAAGAGCACTGAGCAGTCTATTTGAAGGCGACGGTATTGGCATGTGGGAGGTACGCTGTATCTGAGGGAGCAGGTGATGAATGTCTGAGAGGATGATACAGTGTGACGGCACATTCAGTCACTCAGACAGATGCACAGAGGGGGATCAGCGCAGGTCCCTTTATCTGCCCGGAGCCAGCGTATGAACAACGCGACATATTTCATATTTTGCAGATTTCAATGAACGTAAAGGTCAGTGAAAGTCAGATTTGTTTGTATCTTATCTGATGCAGTTCCAGCGGCATTCAGCTGCATCCTGCTAATTAAAGCAACATTGGGTAGTGTTTTAACCCTAAAATTACAGCTTAATAGGCTGTAATCAGGAGAATAGAGCCTCTGTTATTGCTATTCCGGCCTCAGCACCGCAGAAACTGTATTATGTAACCTAGCCATAGAGGGTAGGCACTATTCTTAGCCCCTCCCATCGATTTCAGGAACCTCCAGGGGGAGCACAGGAGCCAAAACACCAAATCTTACCTAGTGCTGCTTTTAATTGTTTACAGTGGTGCACTAGAGTTTAAAAAAACAGAGACATCTGTTCACAACTCCACACTGGACCTTTGGCACCGTATTAGGGTGAACAGGCTGAGATTCAGTGCGCGGAGTAGGGAGTGAGGAGAGGTTTGAGACGCAGCTTGAGAAACTAATATTGGCCCCGTGGTTAGCTCACCAAACAGGGCTCAAAGAGCTTCATTAATACGGCAAACATGCTCTCAGTAAGTGTAAACATTTCTCGCAGTCGTATTACAAGAGGCGACGATTCCCAGTCTGAATTACGAGCTAATTGCCGTACATGGTGCAAGCTGATGAAACACAGGAGTGAACTGTTAACAGAATAAGAGACTTGTTTCGAAACTCACAAAACCAACGAAACAACACCGACTAAAGCAGCAACTATCAGAAGGATTCCACCACAGCTTCAGCGCTGGCCTTCGGCTGGAGGCCCTGCAGCGCCTTGGACATCTCACCACTGTCTGTGTAGTGAGTGAGTGTGTGTGTGAGAGAGAGAGAGAGAGAGAGAGAGAGAGAGAGAGAGAGAGTAAGAGAGAGAGAGAGGGGGCGAGAGTGTGTGAGAGAGAGAGAAAGAGTGTGAGAGAGAGGGAGAGAGCAAGAGAGTGTGAGAGAGAGGGAGAGAGTGTGAGAGAGAGAGAGACAGTGAGAGAGTGTGAGAGAGAGAGTAAGAGAGAGGGAGAGTGTGAGAGAGAGAGTAAGAGTGTGAGAAAGAGTGTGAGAGGGAGAGAGCAAGAGAGTGTGAGAGAGAGGGAGAAAAAGAGTGTGAGAGAGAGAGAAAGAGAGTGTGTGAGAGAGAGAGAGAGAGAGAGAGACAGCGAGAGAGTGTGTGAGAGAGAGAAAGAGTGTGAGAGAGAGGGAGAGAGCAAGAGAGTGTGAGAGAGAGGGAGAGAAAGAAAGAGAGTGTGTGAGAGAGAGAGAGAAAGAGTGTGAGAGAGGGAGAGAAAGAGTGTGAGAGAGAGAGAGAAAGAGAGTGTGTGAGAGAGAGAGACAGAAAGAGTGTGTGAGAGAGAGAGACAGAAAGTGTGTGTGAGAGAGAGAGTGTGAGAGAGAGAAAGAGAGTGTGTGAGAGAGAGAGAGCAAGAGAGTGTGAGAGAGAGAGAAAGAAAGAGAGTGTGTGAGAGAGGGAGAGAAAGGGTGTGAGAGAGAGGGAGAGAAAGAGAGTGTGTGAGAGAGAGAGAGCAAGAGAGTGTGAGAGAGAGAGAAAGAGAGTGTGTAAGAGAGAGAGAGCAAGAGAGTGTGAGAGAGAGAGAAAGAGAGTGTGTAAGAGAGAGAGAGCAAGAGAGTGTGAGAGAGAGAGAAAGAAAGAGTGTGTGAGAGAGGGAGAGAAAGAGTGTGAGAGAGAGGGAGAGAAAGAGAGTGTGTGAGAGAGAGAGACAGAAAGAGTGTGTGAGAGAGAGAGAGCAAGAGTGTGAGAGAGAGGGAGAGAGAAAGGGAGAGAGAAAGTGTGTGAGAGAGAGAAAGAGAGACAGTGAGAGTGAGAAAGAGAGAGACAGAGTGAGAGTGAGTGTGAGTGAGTGAGTGGAAAGAGAGAGAGAGAGAGAGTGTGAGTGAGTGAGTGGAAAGAGAGAGAGAGAGAGAAAGAGAGACAGCGAGAGTGAGAGGGAGAGACAGTGAGAGAGAAAGAGAGTGTGAGAGAGAAAGTGAGAGAGAGTGTGAGTGAGTGAGTGAGTGGAGAGAGAGAGAGAGAAAGAGAGTGTGAGAGAGAGAGAGAGAGAGTGAGAGAGTGAGAGAGAGAGAGTGAGAGAGAGAGAGAGAGATATTTAGTGGAATGTAATTTATTTACAACTAAAAAGCAATTTGCAGAAGATCTGCAATGGTATGATTCAAAATGAAGTGTTTCCCCAAAGTGTGCGCCCGAAAAAACACCACCACCAATAACAACAAACAGCATGAGCCCGGCACATCACACTCCCACACACACCTCAGTATCCAGACACACACCCACTACATTCATTAATTGTCTCACGCAGCAGAGGAACTTCGATCTCAGAACATAACACCCTCGCTGTCAAATTAACACTCTGTAGAAATGCCATGTGCCCGCTTTGTGGGAGGCACTTAGCGCAAGGAACGTGTATGAAACCGGCTGCGAGGATTCTACCCACTGAGCTGGAGGCCATCCACCGTACAGCGCTTGTGCCCTGAGCTGGTGGAGGGGAGGTACGTCACATTCCGTGATCTCCGGGAGCTGCTAACGCGGCGTGCTTCCATGCCTTAAAACGTGTCCCCACTACATAAAACATAATCTGATCTCCTGCGTCCACAGCCGGGGAATAAATGAGATTTTGTGATTTACTCTTTGGCTCGCCTTAGACACCCAGGGCATGGCATGGTTTATGAAGCAATAACGCGAAGGAGCATGGTATATCACACGTAATAAAAACATTGATATACCGCTTATTAATACAAATAAGCTCCACAGTGGATCTAATTGCGGCGGGAGTGGATATATTAGTTTTGCCGGCAGCAGATTCTCTCTTGAGTAGGTTCTTTTCCTCCCTCTCCATTTCAATGGTTGACAGAGCATTGGTCATTTCACATCCTCTCGGAGTCAGATCCCATCCCCTATCTGGAATCCCTGAGTCTGGCTGTGATTCAGGAGAATATCAGCACAGAAAACACAGAGAGCCGAATCAATCCCCCATCGATCGGGAGCCAGGAGAATGAATGAAGGAAAGAGGGCTAATCAGATAATAAACTCTAAATGGTGCTGCCTGTATTTTCCTGACATTTCTGAGTGAAAGAGGAAAGTGTGTGTGTGTGTGTGAGAGAGAGACAGAAAGCTATTGATCTCACCTCAGGCCAAACGTGTGTGACTGCTCGTAGTTGAACAGGGAGTGTATCTTTGCATCAGAGTTAATAACAACAAGGCGGTCCATCACATCCTGAGGGGCAAAAAAATACATGAATTCTTTAAACAAATGTACACACACACACTTGAAAACAGCATAAATGCAGCTGATGAAAAAAACAGATGCTGGAACTCATTCAGAGATAAAGCGCTATCATCTTTGGGCAAAGTCTGCCCTCCAATGGCTGCAATTCAAGCTGCTGCTGCAGTAACAAAAAGCTCAAAGACGACGTACTCTGAATAAAAATCACTTTTCCAGTTCATTTTACTATTTGTGTGTATCTGGAGCTTAACCACACACACACACACACACACACACACACACACACACAGTGAAACATGACCACCCAGTCAGTTTTCTGTGCACTGCCTAAATCACAATTCATCATGAGGTAATAGGGGTCATTCTTATTTGCGCTGTATGTTACGTAAAGTAAAGTGCAGAGACTTCAGAATGGCCCCGCCCCCTCATCTGAGTCTGTCCAATCACAGCGCTGGACCCGCGTTTATGTGAGAGCGCAAAGACGAGGTTAAACACAGCAAAACAGACACAACGAGCGCGGAGAAATACTGAGAGCACTGAGTAAAAATGAGAACGGAGAAGAAAGAAAACAGAGTGAAAACGGCTAAAAACCAGAGCTTCAGCTCCTCGTTCCTCACTGCTGTGCGCTCGGGGTCGGGGTGAACAGAGAGTGGCTCATTATCATTTAAAGGAACAGGTGCTGAAAGCATCCGTACTGAACGGGTCTGAACGGTACTGTGGTGTTGATCCTTGTGACAGTGTGTTAGTGTGTGTTGTGCTGGTGTAGAGTGGATCAGACACAGCAGTGCTGCTGGAGTTTTTTTAACCCCTCAGTGTCTGGACCGAGAACAGTCCACCGACCAAAAACATCCAGCCGACAGCGTCCTGTGTCACTGATGAAGGACTAGAGGACGAGCGACACACACAGTGCAGCGACAGATGAGCTACTGTCTCTGACTCTACATCTACAAGGTGGACCAACGAGGGGGGAGTGTCTCACAGAGTGGACAGAGAGTGGAAATGAACGGTAGTCTTTGACTCTTAAACAGTACAGTAACTGAGGAGGGATAGAAAAGCAGGTACATGAAAACACCCTTTTGTTTGTGTGTTGTAATTATAACCTGATAATAATAATAATAACCATCATCAGAACCTGCTTCTCACTGCAAGCTTGGTTTTGCAGTTGTTTCTCAGTTGTGAAAAGACTTACAACAATAGAGCTGGGCATTTCCCTCAGATTATACTCCGTCTTGTTGGGCAGGGCCTGGTGTCCCAGCAGCTCCCACACAGCTTGTGGAGAGGACAGGAGGTTCACTAGTGTTAGGAAAGACTGCAAACGCACACAAAAAACACACAAACAGCAGTTCAACTCCAGGTCACTCTGACTCACTGTAAACACAGCTGGAATTTTAGAGCTCAGATTAACTCCTGCAGCTAATGTTCTGGTGATCTGCTCAGATGCCTCATTTATATTCTGTGATAAACAATTTTAAAGCGTGAAATAACATCAAAGCAAATGTTTGCACTTTTGAACTTGGGGAAGGAAAAAAAAAAACTCAAGAAAAATAGCTTTTTTACTAATTTAAAGATGCAAACAGATTTAATTAATCTTCTTGCCTACATTTTCAAAACATTCAACAAGAGTGTTGGCTACAGATGAGTGAAATTGTGTCTAAACCAGCGACACACAACAGTGCTTCCACGTGGCTCACGTCTCACTGCTGTGCACTCGCGGGTGAGTTGTATGTGGCTCACTACGGTTTAAAGGCTACGCAGCAGCTCTATGAAAGTGTCAAACAAATAAATACAGTGGTTGAGTTCCTAACTTGTGTTTATTGATCGTCAGAAAACATGTTATTTCTTACTAATTCAAGGAATAAGGTTTAAAAGACCGTGCCCCCCCCCCCCCCCAACGGTGTTGGGAAACTCTAATAGGTGTCTTGCCTGTGACGTAGATGGTGGACAACAACTCTAGAAGCTGCACTTAATTTAATGCAAAATGAGGAAAATGTGTGTTGTTTTTGGCTGCAATCATTCAATGTACAGTGGGACATCTGTGAACAAATGGCCCAAAGATCCCAAAATATCCAGAAAATGGACTACATTTGTCCACTTTAAACGGGCACTTTGGAAAGGACCATCCACTCACTCCGTTATCTGTAGCTCATTTCACTGGCGCTTTTCCAACAATATGGGCATGTAAGGACACCAACGAAAGGTGTTCAAGAGCCTCTGTAACATGGAGGTAAACAGGGTGAGGACACTCACTTCGCCTGTTTTAGTTGGTGGTAGTTAACGTTAGCTTGACTCGCTAAACTCGGTGGCTCAGATTATACTCGGCTACGTAGCTGCATTACGGAGGTTTATAGTGTCGGATGAATTCGAGTTCGACTTCGATCACATTTACAAGAATAACGGTACCTCTACATTTGAGTTTAGCTTATTGCTAGGCTATTGTCATGAATAATGTTGGTTATTTAGCTAGATACTGTCATAACAGTCAGTCATAACGGTGTTTTACCGCGGCGTTGTTCAGCTGTTGTCCACCAGTGACGTCACGGTCGCGTTCGAGAATTTCCGTAGCGAGCTCGGGTTTTTCCGTCAATTTAATAAAATTGTCAGTTTAAAAGCAAATTAAGCTGCTATTTTCATTTTAATTCATACTTATATCTGTCAGTAACTACAATAATGTGGAATATTCATGGAGGTCCATTAAGTGGTGCTTAGCCTTTAAAGGAACAGGCGCTGAAAGCGGCCGCTCTGAACAGACGGGGAGAATGCTGCTGTGGGGTTCATTCATGTTTCATTAAGACCCAGAACTGTGGAAAAGGGGGAGAATACGTTGCCTTTTGGCTAATCATCTGAAACCACAGAGTAAGACTTTAAGAAGAGTGTGGAAATCCTAAAAAAGATGAACAACACTGAGGAAAATGTACCACCTTCAAACAGCTCCTCTCTATTGGATCCATGGGAATGGACTTGGGATGGACGACTCTCACATCTTCTCTGCCGCATTCCAGAGCTGACCACAGCTCCACCACGATAGCCTGGATGAAACCTGCAAGGCCATTCACAGGTCAGGAATATCAACAAACGTCCTTAAACGCTTTAAACCAAGCTTCTATCACTCCCTCTATCTGAAAACCTCCCTCTGTCTTCTACCGTCTCCAGAGCATGGGATTACACTAAACCTGCTCAGGTTCTCACTTACCACACTGCACTGAGGACAGCTGCAAACTGCTGAGATGGAACTTACCAGAGCTCTGTAAAGCCACGATGCCAGGGGCTGTCGCCGCAATCTGGGTCACCATTACACCGTAGCCAAACTTCTCACACCTGCTCACCTGAGGTAACAGTAACACAGAGAGGTGGAAGCTGGGCAGGGTCTGTAATAGGCTTCTGCAGAGTGGTCGGGCTAATGCAGCATTGCTTAAAGTGTGGTAGGTGTTGCAGGTGGGGCGCAAGGAGTCTGAAGGAATTAGCATTTTATGGTTTTCTGTTTTGTCAATAAAGCTAAAAAAATGAGTAAAAAGCACCCACTCACACTGGATTCTAAAAGAACATTAGATCAGAGACAAGGAAATCATAGCTTTCCTGGAACCAAAATATGTTTTAATTCACAAGCTTTTATTTTGAAAATGCATCACCGAGGTTAAAGTGATTTGGCGGCGAGTCAGACACGGGGTGGTCTTCTTTCAGCCTTCGTTAAGGCCCCTGTTCAAATATAAAGCAGCTCCAATGATCGGCTTCACCGTCAGAGTCTGGTTTATAAAGTTAGTGTTGACCAGCTCTGGTCTGAGGTCAGTGACGAGAGCACAACAGAGAACAGTGAGGGATAATTACAGTTATAAAAGAGGCTTGTATTTAACTGTTAGGGAACCACAGGAGGATCTGAGAGTTAGTGAACGTTAATATCAGCTGTGTTCAGCTCTAAACATGCAGCAGGTTAACGTCAGTCTAACGACTATCTGAATAGTGTGAATATATACACACCTCCCTCAGCAGTGTCTCTGTGGTGTAGTGTGTAAAGTCCCATAGTGTGTTGTTTGGGACACAGCCTCACTCTCTAACGTTAATGTTAATCAAATGCTGTATTTTACCGACATACAGGGGTTAGACGATGAAAGTGAAACCCCTGTCATTGCAGTGTGGGAGGTCTCATGGCTAAACTGGAGCAGCCTGGTGGACAATCTTCATTAACTCCACACTGCACCAGTAAGACCATGTGCATCCAATGGTTCAAACACTGTGTCCTGAAGGCGGTGCCACGTATCAGGACGACAATGCACCAATACACACAGCGAGACTGGTGAAAGACTGGTTTGATGAACATGAAAGTGAAGTTGAACATCTCCCATGGCCTGCACAGTCACCAGATCTAAATATTATTGAGCCACTTTGGGGTGTTTTGGAGGAGCGAGTCAGGAAACGTTTTCCTCCACCAGCATCACGTAGAGACCTGGCCACTATCCTGCAAGAAGAATGGCTTCAAATCCCTCTGACCACTGTGCAGGACTTGTGTATGTCATTCCCAAGACCAACTGATGCTGTATCGGCCGCAAAAGGAGGCCCTACACCACACTAATAAATTACTGTGGTCTAAAACCAGGTGTTTCACTTTCATTGTCCAACCCCTGTATCTTCATAGAAATCAGCGTATAGCTAATATTTTGGCAATGAGTGGGCTTTGACTCAGCAAATATTTAAATATTAAACCAATTCTGGATGTGAATTTCATCCAGTGAATGTAGGAATCATACAGAAAGTTAATGGCTCCACTCATGGAGGCTCTCCAAGAAAAGAGGAGCGTTCTACTTCACTCTGGCCTTTGTTAGTTGTTGCTCGTGGATCTAGCCATGGGTTTCCTGTGGACACTGTACAGAACAGTGCACTTAAAGGTGATGAAGGGATCGCTGTCTCATAATCCATCCATTTTCTGTAATTCATAGAGTTTATCAGCAACATACAGTTCATGGGCAATGCATCGATGTGCATTCATACAGTTGGTCTGAAGGGCTATGAGGATAGTACATTAAATAATGTATAATTACAATAACGAGCAGTATTAGTACTCCATTGTGTGAGTGTGTTATTAATGCATCTTCTTTGACGGTCCTAAAATGGCAGCAGCGCATTAATATACTGATATATGCAGTGCTATACTAATGCTAATGCAGCGCTGCTCGAGCGCAGCTGAAAACCAACGGCTGAGGGAAGTGGAAACAGTTTTCAAACAAGAAAGCTGATATATTTGTATCTATTGTGCTTCTTTAACTGAACACTACCCCTCCCTACAGTGGGGTAAAACAAGGAATTACCACAGGGGGAGCCCCAGGAGAAAAACCCCAGATCTTACCTAATGTTCGTTTAAACATGGATATGATTATGATCTGAAGTACTGGGGTTCTCTGTAATCTACAGGTACCTGGAGCTTCTTTGAGAACCTGGAGAACATGTAGGTGACACACTCATGAATGGCCCCCGTTTGCTGAAGCAGTAGAAGCCCTTTAGGTGTGGCGGCAAAGTTGAGCAGATTGTCCAGCAGCACCTCCTCCCAGGCAACTCTGAAGAGAGAGAGAGAGACAAAAGAGAAAGCTGATTATTTATCAGGGTAAATACTCCCCCTCCAAACAAGACCGCCAGACTGTGACTGGGATTATTAACACAAACACAGGCGGCGGAAACCTGGAGTGGGCGGGGCAGAGAGACAAGAGAAAAAGAGAGAGATAGAGAGATAGAGCAGGAGGGAGAAAGAGAACATGAGAAGGACACAGAGAGGAGGGAACGGAGATATATATATAGAGAGAGAGAGAGAGAAAGAGAGAGAGAGAGAGAGAGAGAGAGAGAGAGAGGGAGATAAAGAGAGACACAGAGAGAGAGACAGAGACACACAGAGAGAGAGAGGAGAGACAGAGAGAGAGAGAGTGAGAGACACTGAGAGAGACAGAGACACAGAAACAGAGAGAGAGACAGAGAGACAGAGAAACAGAGAGAGAGAGAGACAGAGATACAGAGAGACAGAGAAACAGAGAGAGAGAGAGAGAGACAGAGAAACAGAGAGAGAGAGAAAAACAGAGAGAGAGAGAGAGAAACAGACAGAGAGAGAGAGTGAGAGACAGAGACAGACAGAGAGAGACACACACAGAGTGTGAGAGACACTCACGCATTCTGGATCTCCTGTGAGGATGATGGTGGGACGGCTCCGGGGACCGGGGTGGGAACTCTCTCTGAAAGCGAGCTGGTCTGTGGGGAAGATGTCTCGGAGTGAGTGGGAGCCTCCTCAGCTCATTAACACGGCACCACGCTGAAATCAACACAGACCCTCACACTCCTCAGCCGCACAGCGGACCTCACTACGTCTCATTACTGACGGCAGAGGACGTCACGCAGCTGTGGCCATCTGTCACCGCAGCCCCTCACACGAGCTCCAAGCCCTCTCTAACATTCACACTGTTCTGAAAGAAGCCGTTTCCCCCCTGAACACAGCAGGGTCTGACGTTCAAAACAGAGGCTGAGTTTTCATCAGAGATCTACACAGAATCTCACTTATAAATTTATAAAATGTAATGGAACAAAGGTCACTATGCCATATTACCAAGAGTGGGCTAGAGGGGTATAAAGAGCCCCGGCCCTGGGCAGTAGGGCAGTGTTGGAGCATCTCACTACTGCTCTCATGTCTGGATTCCATCAAGTTCTCACAGAGAACTGTGTGGAGACCATTACAACAGCAAAAGGGGGGCAAATGAGACGCAGCTCTTCATACCGTGGAACACTGTGATGATCCTGAAGCTCAGCATTAGCTGGTTAACGTTTACAAATCCTTCACAGGTAGCAGCTGTAACTTGAGTGAAATGAATCAGCAAAGAACCTTCACATGAATCTGAAGAGAAGATACGGCTGACAGAGCGCATTCTTTGGGCCTAACGTGCTTTATCAAATGAATATAATAACACAGAGGCGGTCTTTATCCCAGTAAAGTGCAGGCAGTGTTACCTTCCTCCAGGCTTTAGCTATGCACTCGTGCAGGCTGTAGGGTCTGAGCACCTGCAGGCCTTCACAGGTGTTGTACATCTGCCGGCACACAAAGATAAAGGCTCCTTTCACAGCAGGGGAGTTTTCCAGCTCCGTGGACACAGGCAGGTCTCTGGCCAGCAGCTTCTGAGTAAAGTGCACTATGATATAAGCTGCTGAAACTCTGAGAAAACAATAAACAAACAGCATTACTGTACATTATACTATTTATTATTCCCAAATATTGTCAAATCACATTCACAACCCACGCAGACACAGGGAGAACACACCACACTCCTCACAGACAGTCACCTGGAGGAAACCCACATAGACACAGGGAGAACACACCACACTCCTCACAGACAGTCACCCGGAGGAAACCCACACAGACACAGGGAGAACACACCACACTCCTCACAGACAGTCACCCGGAGGAAACCCACACAGACACAGGGAGAACACACCACACTCCTCACAGACAGTCACCCGGAGGAAACCCACGCAGACACAGGGAGAACACACCACACTCCTCACAGACAGTCACCCGGAGGAAACCCACACAGACACAGGGAGAACACACCACACTCCTCACAGACAGTCACCCGGAGGAAACCCACGCAGACACAGGGAGAACACACCACACTCCTCACAGACAGTCACCCGGAGGAAACCCACGCAGACACAGAGAGAACACACTACACTCCTCACAGACAGTCACCCGGAGGAAACCCACGCAGACACAGGGAGAACACACCACACTCCTCACAGACAGTCACCCAGAGGAAACCCACGCAGACACAGGGAGAACACACCACACTCCTCACAGACAGTCACCCGGAGGAAACCCACGCAGACACAGGGAGAACACACCACACTCCTCACAGACAGTCACCCGGAGGAAACCCACGCAGACACAGGGAGAACACACCACACTCCTCACAGACAGTCACCCAGAGGAAACCCACGCAGACACAGGGAGAACACACCACACTCCTCACAGACAGTCACCCGGAGGAAACCCACGCAGACACAGAGAGAACACACCACACTCCTCACAGACAGTCACCCGGAGGAAACCCACGCAGACACAGGGAGAACACACCACACTCCTCACAGACAGTCACCCGGAGGAAACCCACGCAGACACAGAGAGAACACACTACACTCCTCACAGACAGTCACCCGGAGGAAACCCACACAGACACAGGAAGAACACACCACACTCCTCTCAGACAATCACCCGGAGGAAACCCACGCAGACACAGGGAGAACATGCCACACTCCTATGTGTTTATATATAATATTTATGAATAAAAATGTTTGTACGTATATATGCAAAACACTCAGCTGCTGAAAGCAGGCATTCTGAACAGGGCTGTTCAGACAGGGGGAGAACACTGCTGTGGGGTTTGATCCTTGTGGTGTTTTGACCGAAGCAGGTCACAGATGATTCATTAAAGACTCAGAACTGTGCTGGACTGTGGAAATGTGTTGGGGGGGATGAAGGTGTCCCTCAATCAGTGAAATGCACTGAATTATGGAAAAAACACCACAGACTTCTCCTTGAAGTGTTGAAAGCAGCTCTACTGAGTTCATGCTGATTACCTGCATGGAAAGCCAGGCAGAGAAAAGCAATAAAACGTAACCTTAGAGCTAAATTAGATTTGCTTACCCTTCACCTTCAGAGACGAGTTTCCTCTCATAAAGGAATAAAGCTAAACCACGCTGGGTGGTGGCGATCCTTGCCAGTGTGTC
This sequence comes from Hoplias malabaricus, assembly GCF_029633855.1. Taxonomy (NCBI): domain Eukaryota; kingdom Metazoa; phylum Chordata; class Actinopteri; order Characiformes; family Erythrinidae; genus Hoplias; species Hoplias malabaricus. The sequence goes on from NC_089806.1 coordinate 6,238,864, forward strand.
TGCGATGTGAGTCAGGCTGATTTCCGGGGAGTTTAATTTGGCCTGTGACACACAAACAAATTGAAACGGCTTTGAGCAAATTGTACAATGCATGCAGAATAACACCCAACAGCTACACAGTGTGGCATCTGATCAGAAGAAGACATCTTCAGCTGCATTGTGTTTTGCCTCAGTATTAATATTTATGGAAAACTGGAGTGGCAGTGCAGACACACTCCTGTAGGTGCATTTCCAAGGTAATACTAAAGCAGGGCTCTGAATAGAGCATATCAATTTACAGCGCCGGGCTGAGATCCAGCAGTTTTCTATGACAGTAGTAAAACCCACAGTGAGAGGTTATTCTACATGAAATAAGAAGGTCAATGCTGGTGGACATGTGTCATACCGATACAGTCTAGACAACATGACACATTCTACTGACCGCCTTCCCTCTGAGCAGAGCCAGGATGGGGGCCAGCAGGGTCTCGATGATGGGGGTCTGGTAGATGCACTCTACAGCACAGTCGGTGCGTTCACACAAGGTCTTCAGGACCTCCATCACCAGAGAAGTGGGAGACAGTGAGTCTATACAACACACAGAAACAGCAGATCGTAAAGGATTCTTTTAAACACTGGATTAGGAACACCTACCCTGTGTCTAAACTTGCTCAAGTGTGATGTGTTGTGTTGGTGTAGAGTGGATCAGACACAGCAGTGCTGCTGGAGTTTAAACCCTGTGTCCACTCTGTGTCCTCGTTGGTCCACCTTGTAGATGTAAAGTCAGAGACAGCAGCTCATCTGTCGCTGCACAGTGTGTGTCGCTCGTCCTTCATCAGTCCTCCACCATCTAAACCAGAGGTTCCCAAACTGGCGGCCCACTTAACGTTCCACAGCCCACACAGAAATACCACATCCTACAATGGGTTTGTTGAGGTGTATTGGAAGAAAATGCAATACCATTGAGGCCGACTTGAAAACCACTGATCTGAACCAGCATAGCAATCTGAGCAGTGGTGGTCCAGTGGTGGTCATCTGACCATTACTCTCAGCCACAGAGGCTCCACCCACAAGTAGACGGAGAGTCTGATAGACTGGCCTCACTCTCAGACTCTGCCAGTTGCATTCCGATTGCCGCTGTACCTCGTAACGCGTACACACACTTCCATGTATTTTATTGTACTGGCTCTGGTATTGGTCCAACGTGAATCATAAAGACTGCCTCCCCTTACACATCATGCCAATATAGCAGACTTGTGATTGGTCCTTTTGCGTGTCAGTTAAATATCTTTTCCTGCAGTAGTCGGCCATGTTTAAATTGCCCAGTTTATCAGACATTCCCTAGTGAGCCTGGCAATTCAAGTCTACCTGAACATTGATGCATGAGCTTGGGAGGGTGGTAAATGTGCAAGGCTCTAGTCAGGAATTGTAAATCTACACATCACACCTTTAAATGTGGGTGTACCTGGTTTTAAAAAAAAGAAAACATGTGTAAATGAACCCAGACGGTGTCTAAGCCCACGGTGTGAATCAATATGTTTATAGCAACTTTATCCAAACTGACCCAGGTGTTATCATCTCAGCTTATTAAATATTAGCTACAAACGGTTAATGAATCATGGCTAGTGGAGTTCAGTGAGCTGAGAATGCACGAAGAGTCAAGGAGCAGTGTGGATCGATTCAGAGGAAAGATAGGGAGCAGTACCAGTGAAACTCATAAAATTAATCAGAGGAATGTGTCAGACGGAGGGGGCGGGCTGGCGTCGTCACAGTGTGCACTGATACATCCTCCTGGAACAGTGCTGCTCCTTAGAATTCAATAAAGCATGATCGTAAACCTCATTTAATCAACACCCCTCTATTCACTGAATGTGTGTGTTCAGGTGTGTGAAGGCAGTCCCAGAGAGCCCACTACAGGATGTGAATCAGTAGGACACACCTGAGTGAGCGGAATCGGTGTACGAGGGGCTTGGGTGCTGGTACGTGATATTAATCAGGATTACCACCAAGTCGGTCAAAGTCACAGGATCTGAAACAGACAGCCAGACGGTGGGTCAGTGAGGCTGACTTATCAAAACAGACGACGTGCTCAGAATAGCGCCGTCTTGGGAACTGAGGTGATGAAACTCTGGTGTTTCTGCACTGACCTCTCCGTTTCCTCACTTTTATGGGAAACAGTTTTCTCCCGTTAGTGTACATCAGGAGTCTCCCCAGCACGCAGAGCGAGTGAACGAAGTAGGTGTACTCCAGCTCCTTAGGGCTGTAAAAGTGTCTCTGAGCGGGGCCTGATGGGAGAGAAAGCACAACAGGAAACTCAATCTCTTTTTGGTGCAGTTCTTTCAAACAGCAGCATGCAATCAAACACAAACCTTCATCTCCAATACAGGACTTTTATTAGTCTTTATCAGGGACGCATCTTTCTAGTACTGGCTTTACAGTATCCCTTTCACATCTCGGTTTTGTACAATGTATACAATGTAATTTTCTGGATTTTCTTTTAGATATTCTATCTCTGGGCGGCACGGTGGCGCTGCAGGTAGGTGTCGCAGTCACACAGCTCCAGGGGCTTGAAGGTTGTGGGTCCGATTCCCGCTCCGGGTGACTGTCTGTGAGGAGTGTGGTGTGTTCTCCCTGTGTCTGCGTGGGTTTCCTCCGGGTGACTGTCTGTGAGGAGTGTGGTGTGTTCTCCCTGTGTCTGCGTGGGTTTCCTCCGGGTGACTGTCTGTGAGGAGTGTGGTGTGTTCTCTCTGTGTCTGCGTGGGTTTCCTCCGGGTGACTGTCTGTGAGGAGTGTGGTGTGTTCTCTCTGTGTCTGCGTGGGTTTCCTCCGGGTGACTGTCTGTGAGGAGTGTGGTGTGTTCTCTCTGTGTCTGCGTGGGTTTCCTCCGGGTGACTGTCTGTGAGGAGTGTGGTGTGTTCTCCCTGTGTCTGCGTGGGTTTCCTCCGGGTGACTGTCTGTGAGGAGTGTGGTGTGTTCTCCCTGTGTCTGCGTGGGTTTCCTCCGGGTGCTCCGGTTTCCTCTCACAGTCCAAAAACACACGTTGGTAGGTGGATTGGAGACTCAAAAGTGTCCATAGGTGCGAGTGTGTGAGTGAATGTGTGTGTGTGTGTTGCCCTGTGAAAGACTGGCGCCCCCTCCAGGGTGTATTCCTGCCTTGCGCCCAATGATTCCAGGTAGGCTCTGGACCCACCGCGACCCTGAACTGGATAAGGGTTACAGATCTCTCACTGGTAAAACAATCTTCAAATTATACACTGTTCATATCTTTGTCAGTGGGCAAACTTACAAAATCAGCAATCACAAAATCACCACTCATATATATATATATTGGGACTGCATTAGAATTAAATGTGAACTCTCTGTGGGAGTTTTGCAGAAGCCACAGGTGACACACGAAGGCCAGGAGGCGACACCGAGAAAGTTTAGAAACTCAGAAATGCATAATATATGTGTTTTTTTGTTTCGTACCATTTGCTAGCTCTCTGGGTTAGTTTTTTGGTTTTTTGCACACTGGTGTCTGTACTCAGCCCTGGCTCTGTGAATAGGAAACAAACTAAGTGTCCCGGTCTGAACTCGCTCAGCATCTGGAGGTCTTTGGAAGGCGGCAAGACCTCAGAATGTTGAAAAGCATGAAAAAGAGATGCGGCTGTTGCTCTATTTCTGCTCCAAAAGTGGGTAACACTGACTTATGTTTGCTTTTTCAGAGATGGAAATGACTCTAAATTCAGGAGAGCACTAATTGCATGAAAGTAAACACAGAAAGTGCTTCAAAACTAAACAAGTTACACTTCAAGCTACAGTCATATCTTACTCAAACACACTGTTCCACTTTAAAAGATGCAGAGCTTCAGAATGAACACAAACAAAAGAACAGTAGTTCTCCAGAATCACTGACCTTGCATTTAAAATAAGTGAAAACAGTATGTGAAAGATATCGTAAAGAGTTTATGGCCTTGTAAAAGTATAAAAGGTTATATATAATTGAACCTGGGCAGATGATAATGTACAATGATGTTCCAGATGGAGACGGTTGGAGGAGATAAGTGTAGGTCACTGACCTGAAATGCACCTGTAACGGAGCTTTATCTGAAGTGACCACTGGCTGTTTGTCAGCAGTTTAATATCTGACAGCTATCGCTAAAACAAGCATTCACACAGTTTATATCATGCCCTAATAACAGCACTGGTAATAAACCAGGACGCTCTGAAGCGACTGCACATGAGCCTACGGTCCCCGGTCCTGAAGACACGAGTGGGGCACTAAGAAGAATCCAATACCTTCGGGATGAGTTGGAGTGTCTTACACAAACTCTCCATCACCATTTTCAGACCTCTCTAATGTTCCTGCGGTTGAATGCAATCAAATCCTCACAGCAATGACCAAACATCTTTGGTAAAAAAGGAGTAGGAGGCTGTGACTGCTGTAAAAGGGGAACCACGTCTCTATTAGTAGCCTTGATTTCACAAGAACTGCTGTATGAGGAAGTCTTTACAAAACGGTGTGAGGTCGAACCACAGGGAACACAGCTAACAAGATTCCTACCCTCCTCCAAAAGTTACACAGTGCAGTTTCTGCAGCGCTGAACCCATAGCAAAAGTAGCAACAGCCAATGCTCTGTTCTCCTTATTCTTCACAATGGTTTTGAAGCTGTAATTTAACGGTATAAATACTACATAGTGTTAATTTAACTTCAAAATTAAACATATACTTTATACAACATACTTCCGTTGCTTTTTTTAAACGTTAAAAAAGACTTTCAGATGTAGCCTCAGAATTTTGGACCACACCAGAGTGTTGCTGAGACGAAAGCCTTATGTTCATTCATTCATTCATTGTCTGTAACCTTTATCCAGTTCAGGGTCGCGGTGGGTCCAGAGCCTACCTGGAATCATTGGGCGCAAGGCGGGAATACACCCTGGAGGGGGCGCCAGTCCTTCACAGGGCAACACAGACACACACACACATTCACTCACACACTCACACCTATGGACAATTTTGAGTCGCCAATCCACCTACCAATGTGTGTTTTTGGACTGTGGGAGGAAACCAGAGCACCCGGAGGAAACCCACGCAGACACAGAGAGAACACACCACACTCCTCACAGACAGTCACCCGGAGGAAACCCACGTAGACACAGAGAGAACACACCACACTCCTCACAGACAGTCACCCGGAGGAAACCCACGCAGACACAGGGAGAACACACCACACTCCTCACAGACAGTCACCCGGAGGAAACCCACGCAGACACAGAGAGAACACACCACACTCCTCACAGACAGTCACCCGGAGGAAACCCACGCAGACACAGGGAGAACACACCACACTCCTCACAGACAGTCACCCGGAGGAAACCCACGCAGACACAGGGAGAACACACCACACTCCTCACAGACAGTCACCCGGAGCAGGAATCGAACCCTGGAGCTGTGTGACTGCGACACTACCTGCTGCGCCACAGTGCCGCCAGCCTTATTATGTCCCCCTTTTTAAGCAGACAGTCTCTTAGGAGTGCAGTCATCTGTTGTGTTTCCATGACACATTTGTTTCTCACATCTAGGTGCAGCATGGGAAGGAAAGACCAAGAACCAAGCCGCTGGAAAAAGGGAAGCTGGGGGCCAAACTGTCAGGCTCCTTCTGGAACAAGTGCGGGTGCAACCCCCGCCCCCACCCAAATTATAAAACTCTCATAACCTTGGTGTTATCCGTAGCTATCTCTCCACCAGACCGGGCGCTGGGCTTTAAAAGAACACAGAGTAACAGCACACACACAAATCTGGCCCGGAGCCACAGCTTCACAGCCAGGCTGCTGACTCAGCACGAGCGAGGACACGGAGAGATGTGTAAAGAGAAAGAAGAGGAAACAATCTCTCACTCTGAAGAGACACATGACACTCCAGAGGAGAGGACGGTGTGTCTTTGGGGCAGTTAATGCGTTCTCATAAACCTGCTGTGAGAGCGGCGGTGCATTAGTGGCCCTGGACCCTAAAGCCTGACCACATCACAGAGGCTGCTGGAAAAAGAAACGAGAGTTTTGTAGCGTTGTGTGAACGTAAGCACAGACATACCGATCTGCTGGTGCTCCATGGCATGAGTGATCTCCAAGGTCTCTTCTCTACCGGGGTCATAGGACTCAAAGTAGTAAATACACTGCTGAACAGCGGTAACAATCTAAAAAAAACAAGTACAGAGACAGGTGTAAACTTCAGACTCCCCACTCAATAAACCACTGGTGTACAGAGTCCATTATCCTCCAAGATAGAGTCTATAGATCTACTCAGACTGCAAGTAACTCCAAGGGTGTTTATTCCAGAAAGAAGGACTGGGTATAACTAATGATACAGCTGCCAAGAAGATACACAGTGGTCAGTTCAGTAGAGAGAGAGAGAGGGACATGAGAGTGAAGACGGAGTGGTGGGTTCAGGGGAGAGACGGAGGGACGTGAGGAGGTCAGTTCTCAGTGAATGATGAAGATGATTAGGTGAATACCCCTGCTGTGGGTGGTATCTGAGACTCACCACTGACTTGTATTTCCTCTCCAGGAGCCTCAAGACCACGGTCCTGCTGTAGTAGCCGTGCTGGGGGCAAACAGTTACAGCGTTACCTGCTTGTTTCTGAGGAAGCTGTTAACCCTTAAACCTAGAAAACGTTATTTGGACATAGATTAATTAACTGTAAATTCGATTTCACACCAGAAGCAGCGCTGCGTGCGAGGAGCGTCAGAACCGCACTATTATTTCACACATGATATTGCAGAGGCTGCACTACTTCGTTCACAATGTACGAGATCATTTGCTGGACACATCTGATCTATTAGAATCAATATTAGAATCACTGTATTGGCCACTGCGCTTGCAGACAAAGGAATTGTCCACATTGTAACCCAATCCGTGCAGTGAAACACATTTAAAACACACACTAGTGAACACTAGGGGGCAGTGTGCACACATGGCCGGAGCGGTGGGCAGCCCTAGCCACGTCGCCTGGGGAAGTCAGTTGGGGATTAGGTGCCATCTCCCCAATACAAGCCCAGTTCCCTAACCACCAGGCCTCGGCTGCCCCCAAGTTGCCTGACAACTATTAATTACAAATATTAGGTCTTGGTCAAGTGCAGTGCTCTAAAAGCCCTTTTACATAAAAAGAAAATCCAGCGAAGCATCCCCTGTGGTACGATCAGTTTTGAGGGAACCCAGGACAGAGGGCGTTGTGGGGTTGCTTGATTCCAGCTGGGAATGAACTTGTCCTGTTTCAGGAACCGTAATCAAGTTAATGATCTAATGTCTTTTGCAGCTGTAGATACTGAATAATGACTAGCACTTTACTGAAGAGTGACAATAAGAAAGAAGACAAGGGGTGGGCACAATGTCTATTGGGGTAGGGATGTTGTGGCTGGGGGGCTTCAAGTCGTAAGACCCTGGCAGGGTGCGTGTGAGGACTGATGGGAGTTAAATATTAAATATAAAATTATGCAACTACAGTATATCAATGAACATAAACATTTATTAGTTGACAGCACTGATAAACAGCCTGCTTTACGTTGGGTGTTAAACAATGAGCTAGAGCGTTGGGACTCTTATCCATGTCACACTTGCAGGGTTGGGAGTCTTGCCCAGGAATAGACTGTTGTCTTTTTACCTGAGCTGAGAGTCAAACCCCAGTCGGCCACGCGGAGAGCAGCAGAGTAACACACTACTAAACAAACCTTGATTCATGAAGCTTAACTTTATGAAGTGGCTCACCATCCACTTCTTGAACCAAGTGGCTCTGACGTCCAGCAGAGACAGAAAGTGCACCGGCTCTAGGGCTTTCTCCGTGCCGTGTTCATGATGTAAGGAGAGAAGCGCCAGGGTGCTCTCGATGATCTCCTCCATGTACCTACAACAAGGAACACATGCAAATGACAAGAGGGACCGAGGAGAAATCAGGAGCACGACAGGGTGAGTACGAAAGGCCAGAGCTCACTTCTCAGGGTGGCGTATCCAAAACGTCGTCACTTCTTGCTGGAAGTCGTTCATTAATCGCATCTACAGGGAAAAGAAAAACAACATAGATATCCAGTTAATCAACAGCCAAATCATGAGGCAAACCACTGAATTTCTGAGGAAGCTGTGCACGCCACACACCTGCTTAAGCAAACGGTTAATATCCGGCCTGTTCACGTCCAAGCCGGCTGACTCAGCGGGGAAACTGAACTTGTGGTAAAGAAAGTCACTCTCCAGACTTTTCACTGAGGAAACAAACGGAACGGACTTTTGCAACACGCTCGGTGAAATTCAACTCAGAAAACCACAAAAACATAATTAACCCGTTACCCAAACTGGTGTAGATTTCCCTCGTCACATTCAGAGGAGAGGAGGAAAAGGTCTTGGCGAAGAAGCGCAAAACCTTGTCCTGTAAAACAAAGTAAAGTAAAGAAATACAATGATCGAGGCCTCTCTCCAGCGTCTAGTGGGAGGCAGCACACTTAGAGCTGAGAATTGTGACGGCTTCACACCTTCAGAACGTGGTCCAACTCTTTCAAACAGTTATTTCACACATCTAACATTCACCCATCAGCCAAAACATTCACACTCACTGTCTACGCTATCAGCTCCACTGATCACACAGGAGTATGCTCTGTATACTTTGTTAGCCCAGGACCCCCTCAGGAACACCACAGACCAGGTATAATTTGGGTGGTGGTGGTGTGTTAGTGTGTGTTGTGCTGGTGTAGAGTGGATCAGACACAGCAGTGCTGCTGGAGTTTTTAAACCCTGTGTCCACTCTCTGTCCACTCTGTGAGACACTCCTCCCTCGTTGGTCCACCTTGTAGATGTAGAGTCAGAGACAGTAGCTCATCTGTCGCTGCACAGTGTGTGTCGCTCGTCCTCTAGTCCTTCGTCAGTGACACAGGACGCTGTCGGCTGGATGTTTTTGGTCGGTGGACTGTTCTCGGTCCAGACACTGAGGGGTTTAAAAACTCCAGCAGCTACTGCGGTGTCTGATCCACTCTACACCAGCACAACACACACTAACACACCACCACCACGTCAGTGTCACTGCAGCGCTGAGAATGATCCACCACCACATCACGCCTGCTCTGTGGGGGTCCTGAAGAGGGCGCTGAAGAACAGAGAAACTGGCGGACTGTAGTCTGTAACTGTGCTTAAATTAAAGTAATTAAAAATCATTATTTTTTTTACGCTGAGGTCAGGGTCAGGGTCAGCGAGGGCAGCTGAGAGGTTTCTACGCAGACCGGTCCAGCTCTCACAGCTCAGAACGTCAGAGGGCGGAGCGCAGCAGAGAGACTGCAGGGCTTCCCAGCGAACCTGCCGATCAGGAGACGGTTCTGATTACTCTCACGTCTGAACACTGGTCAAATGTACACTTCCATTCAACACATTTGGCTCACGCTTCTTTAAAGCCATTAAAATATGTGCTCAGCTACCTGCTTGGAAAAGTATCCTTAGGCTAATGCTATAGAAAGTCTAGCACTAAGGCATAAATACATAGAGATGCGGAGATTACAAAAGTAACTGTACATCATTAGTGTTATTCCAAACTGTGAAACACATCAACAACAGCAAAGAGTCAGAGAGAAAAACGCATAAAAATGAGCACCTACTTCTCTGGGTCGACTAGGGTCAAGCTTCTCAGAGATGACCTGCAGCTGCTCCTGCTTGATGAAGGCGTAACTCTGCTTAGCAAACAGAAGTAGTCTGTTAAGACGGCGATAATTACAGCACCATCTTGTTATCCATCGGAATTTGATGAGAGAGTGGCGTTAATTATGAAACTTTACAACATCGTCTGGGTTTAATCAAACTAACAGGCTTCTTCCAGACAATGAATCCTAGAAAAGCTGTTATTTCCTATACTCCACAAGTCTGAGAATCATTCTCTTCACAGTGCAGTCGTGGGGTAATGTTTGGGACGATGGATGTAGGGGCTCAAATGCAGAGGAAAAGGAGGTGGGGGCAGTAAAGGAACAGCACTTTCTCCTCCCTCAATATTCATGGATTAATTGTACAAAGTATATAAACCCTGACTGTGTGTCGCAGTCACACAGCTCCAGGGACCTGGAGGTTGTGGGTTCGATTCCCGCTCCAGGTGACTGTCTGTGAGGAGTGTGGTGTGTTCTCCCTGTGTCTGCGTGGGTTTCCTCCGAGTGACTGTCTGTGAGGAGTGTGGTGTGTTCTCTCTGTGTCTGTGTGTGTTTCCTCCGGGTGACTGTCTGTGAGGAGTGTGGTGTGTTCTCCCTGTGTCTGCGTGGGTTTCCTCCGAGTGACTGTCTGTGAGGAGTGTGGTGTGTTCTCCCTGTGTCTGCGTGGGTTTCCTCCGGGTGACTGTCTGTGAGGAGTGTGGTGTGTTCTCCCTGTGTCTGCGTGGGTTTCCTCCGGGTGACTGTCTGTGCGGAGTGTGGTGTGTTCTCTCTGTGTCTGTGTGTGTTTCCTCCGGGTGACTGTCTGTGAGGAGTGTGGTGTGTTCTCCCTGTGTCTGTGTGGGTTTCCTCCGGGTGCTCCGGTTTCCTCCCACAGTCCAAAAACACACGTTGGTAGGTGGATTGGCGACTCAAAAAGTGTCCGTAGGTGTGAGTGAGTGTGTGTGTGTGTGTCTGTGTTGCCCTGTGGGGGACTGGCGCCCCCTCCGGGGTGTGTTCCTGCCTTGCGCCCGGTGGTTCCGGGTGGGCTCTGGACCCGCCGCGACCCTGAACTGGATAAGCGGTTGCGGATAATGAATGAATGAATGCTCTGTGTGTGCTGCTCTGTGTGTGTGTGTGTGTGGGGAACAGAAGGCTGGTTAAAGGAGAAGTGCCTGCAGCTCACCACCTGGTTAAAGGAGGAGTCGCTGTCGGAGCAATTGTCTGTGTAATGGCTGCCAGATTGTTCATGTTGGCTTTTTCTGTGCAGCTCCTCCTTCTTCAGCTGATCCTCCTCAAACTTATTGATCAGGGACTCCACAATCACCATCATGGTCTGCTTCAAGGTCTGCATCATCTGTTTGTATCTGTTAAACAGAAATATCATCATCTATCTGGCTGCTGTATACATCTTAAAGGGACACTCTGGCCATTGGCTTCTACTGTACGTGTGCATCAGGTCTGGAACTCTGCCTGTGATAACAGTCCATGTGCTAAAGGTAGGGCAGATGGAGGTTTAGATCAAAAGAAGCAACAATATTGTTTTGATATAAAAGGTGAAATTAAAAGGAAGTAATAAGACAGTAGACAGAGGGCAGGTTACGTACTGAGAAGATTCTCTGCTTCTTCTGGTGACAGCGTGGACCAGAGTGTCCTGACCTGATCCGATGGCATGACCATCACCCTTGGCACAGACCTCCGTCTCCTCTTCGATAACTGCCCCCAGTGTGCTCTCCACATACTGCCGCAGATACTTCACAAACTCGTAACTAATGAACAGAGGCAAGAGGGAGAGGCATAACCCAAAACAATCCCTGCATCAGTTTGTTTACAGAGCTGATAGAAACCAGAAATCCAAAGCATTTAAAGCCTCAGGACCACTTCAGAAAAACGAAATATTACAAAAGAAAATGCATGCTTTTATTCTAAATGTATTCCACATTTAAAGCAACACTAGGTAGTATTTTTACCTTAAAATAACAGCTTCAAAATCATTGTGATTCTCCATTGTGCTGTAATAGAGAGAATAGAGCCTCTGTTGTCGCTACTCTGGGATCGGCACTGCAGAAACTGCACTATGTAACTTTTGGAGAAGGGTAGGAAACCAACTCCTCCTCTCCCTTCTTCGCCCCTCCCCCTTGATTTCAGGGGGCTGCTGTAAAAATGAATTACACTCTGCAACAAGTAGGGCCCAGGAGCAACAAAACTAAATCTTACCTAGTGTTGCTCTAAAACTTATTATTTTGGGTTCCAGTCACCAACATTGTAAAAAATATATATATAAATAAATAAAATAACTGGGAATATGGCGGAAAAGAAAGGAATCAGATCCGGTTCTGTAACACACCTGTCCTGAACCGCTCACTCTCACACTGTCTGATGTCATTTTGTTAGCGGTGCAATGTCCCTGTCTAACCATTTTAAATCAAGTTGCTAAACACGAGTGAGTGAGTGAGTTACAAGCCGGTTGCTCTAGGTGCTCTACATCTAAAAGCACTGTCACTGCATCAGCTCACATCCAAGCTTTGGAAAATGTTGCTGGAAAAGAAAATGGTGCCATCTCCAGCTACGAGTCTCACTTGTGAAAGTTCTTGTCGGTTTCCTCCAGGTGCAGCAAGATTTCCTCGGCACATTCCACTGACGGCGCCCCTGAGATTCTCTCCTTGACACTTTTCAGGAGCTGTCTCAGCAGGGACTGGAGCTCGGCCTCGTCCTCCGCAGAAAACTGAGACATCACTCTGCGGGGGGTGCGATGCTCCTCACTCTACCAAGAGCTTCCTGTAGACACAGGCGACAGGATTGTGCAGTGATCTGGTGGTAAACGGCGTATCTGTGTATGTTACTTATTGCTTAACCTCTAGAACTGTGCTTGATTTTCACAAGCCACCACTTTCAGATTTTCACTTTTAAAAACACCATAATTCACTGTGCTGAATAAAATGTGGCACAAATAATTGTACGCAGAGTTTCTCATGACAGATTTTAAATGTGGCACTACAGCTCCAGAGTCTTCAGGTCCTGGGTTCGGTCCGTGACTCGAGGAGTTTAGTGTGTTCTCCCTGTGACTGTATGGGTGTCTCCTCAGTGTGTGATGCCCTGTCCAGTGTTTCCTGCCTTAAGCTGTCTCATCTTTAACAGCTGATGTGTGGTTCGAAAGTGAGCAAATATATAAGAGTATGCTGATTCATGTGTTACATGGTACTACGTGAAAAAGCAAATGCTTTTGGTTTAAAGAGATGACAGGCTCACCATATCTCAGTGTAGCTCAGTACATATCACCAGATCTCAGTGTATCTCGGTATAGCTCAGCATAATACATACATCTCAGTTTATCTCTGCATGCCTCAGTACACCTCAGTATATCTCTGCATATATCTGTATATAATTTTAATATACCTGTTTATTATTATGTCTCAGTGAATTTCAGTATTGCTCTGTTAACTCAGTACATCTCAATGCAGCGTATCTCATAATTCTCAGTATATCTCAGTGTTTATCATAATTCTCAGTACACCCCAGTTATTCAGTAAACAAGGGTATACACCAATATATCTGTGTGTCTCAGTATACTTCAGCGTTTCTCTGTACATCTCAGTAAACGTCAGTAATTCTCAGTTATATCTCAGCATATCTCATAATTCTCAGTATATCTCAGTGTTTCTCATAATTCTCAGTACACCTCACTTATTCATTAAACAAGGGTATACACCAATATATCTGTGTCTCAGTATACTTCAGTGTTTCTCTGTACTTCTCAGTAAACTTCAGTAAGTCTCAGTTATATGTCTCAGTGTATCTCTGCATACTTCAGTAAGTCTCAGTATACTTCAGTGTTTCTAAGTACTTCTCAGTATACCTCAGTGATTTTCAGGATTCCTCGGTGCATCTCAGTATATCTCACTGACTCTCAGTACACTTTGTAATTGTCTGTATATCTCAGTGCATCTCATTTTCACTAAGTGCACCTAAGGTAATAGAGGAGCTAAGTAGCTGGCTAAGCTAAGCTAACCGGTTACTGAGACGCTGCGTCTAGAGTAAACACACAGACATAGCTTGAGACGGCGTTATGTACCTGGCACAGTGTCATTGCATCCGAAAAGCGGTGAAAAGTCCCAGTAAAGCGGTTTAAAATGAGCAGAAAACGAACGGGAGAGAAGAAGCTAACCGCTCACACTGGAGCAGAGCGACTCTACCCACACATCCGGCGTCTCTATAGAAACAGAGTGGCAGCCAATCAGAGCCGCGGAGCGCACAGCCCGCCTACACTAAAGGAGAAGAGCTCATTTGCATAAAGCAGCTTACTCAGATACCCATCAGCCATAACATTAAAAACACGTCTTTGTGTCTATATCCACAGTCTATTTTATCATCTCCAGTGACCACAGGGGCATTGTAGTTCTGTATATTCTGATAGCCCACTGCTCTTCAAGGGTCAGTTCCCCCATAGGATCATTCTCAGCGCTGCAGTGATATTGACGTCCCAGTAAACAATTAACCGTTGATTCAACGTTGAAATAACATAATGACTGCCGTCTAATCAACGTTCTCTTAAGGTTGAAAATGAAAGTTGAAAAGACGTCCAAACACAGACATTGAAAAGACGACTATTAGACGTATTTTTGGACGTCCATTGACGTTATTAATTGGTCCCGAAATAAATTACTTGTATAAAACGCGTTTTGGACGTCTACCGACGTTATCGATTGGTCACCACTTAACTAACTTATTAAGATGGATTTTGGACGTCCGTTGACGTTTAAAATATGTCCTTGACGGACAGACTACTTTTAGACCTATTTTGAACGTCCATGGACGTTCCTTGTTTACTGGGGTGGTGGTGGTGTGTTAGTGTGTGTTGTGCTGGTGTAGAGTGGATCAGACACAGCAGTAGCTGCTGGAGTTTTTAAACCCCTCAGTGTCTGGACTGAGAACAGTCCACCGACCGAAAACATCCAGCCGACAGCGTCCTGTGTCACCGATGAAGGACTAGAGGACGGGCGACACACACTGTGCTTTACTACAAGGTGGAGTCAGAGTGGACAGTGAGTGGACACAGAGTAAACTCCAGCAGCACTGCTGTGTCTGATCCACACCACCACCGCGTTAGTGTCACTACAGAAATAATCCACTATCCAGATCATAGCAAACCTGTTCTATCGTGGTCTTGAGTCAGAAAGGGGTCAAATAAAGCACGCAGAGCAGGCTCTGATTGGGAGAGTGAGTGTAGAGACGAGGCCCGTGGAAATAGGGCAGCGGCCCCTTTAAGAGAGGAGTCAGGTGACCGGGGCGCTGCTGCCGGGATTGTGTTGATGTTGTGGACGGTGAAAGGAGAAGAGTCTGGATGGTTGGAGAGGTAAAGCAGGTGGAAAAAGAGAGAAACATAGAGAAAGTGACCCAATGGCCGCTGTGGACAGTTTCCAGCTCCTGTACAGAGAGCTCGCCAGGTCCTGTAACTGTTATCTAGAGACCCTCGCTTTAGTGGGGGCTTTCTACACCGCGAGTAAAGCTGTGGTGCTCATAAGAGACTGTTACAGTCTGGTAAGGCTTCACTTCGTCCCCAGGCTCCTGACCCCCACAGACCTGCCCCGGCATTATGGAAAATGGGCGCTCATCAATGGTAAGTCTCCCACAGCGCTAATGGTGGTCTGTACCCCTCTGGTTATACAGATACACCCTGTAGTCCATCTGTTGCTCTGCATACTTTACCACCCCCTCTCCCCCTGTTCCTCAGCGCTCAGGACCCCCACAGAGCAGGTGTGACGTGGTGGTGGATCATTCTCAGCGCTGCAGTGACACTGACGTGGTGGTGGTGTGTTAGTGTGTGTTGTGCTGGTGTAGAGTGGATCAGACACAGCAGTGCTGCTGGAGTTTTTAAACCCTGTGTCCACTCTCTGTCCACTCTGTGAGACACCCCTCCCTCGTTGGTCCACCTTGTAGATGTAGAGTCAGAGACAGTAGCTCATCTGTCGCTGCACAGTGTGTGTCGCCCGTCCTCTAGTCCTTCATCAGTGACACAGGACGCTGTCGGCTGGATGTTTTTGGTCGGTGGACTGTTCTCGGTCCAGACACTGAGGGGTTTAAAAACTCCAGCAGCACTGCTGTGTCTGATCCACTCTACACCAGCACAACACACACTAACACACCACCACCACGTCAGTGTCACTGCAGCGCTGAGAATGATCCACCACCATGCTGTGTGCTACCATGCACTATGCTCAGAGCTGCACTGTTGTGAACCATTGTGTAGCAGCTCTCTCCATCCTCACAGGTGCATCAGAGGCCATCGCTAAAGCCTACGCAGAGGAACTGGCCAGACATGGAGTGTCCATCATCCTGATCAGCGCAGAGGTCAGCAGTGTAGGAGATGTGGCCAGGTCTATTTCAGAGAGCCACGGTGTGGAGGCTGTTGTCATCGAGGCTGATTTTAGTCGGGGCGCCACGGTGTGTAAACCCATCAGAGATGCCATAAGAGACAAGGACGTGGGCTTTGTTGTGAACTGTCTGGACTCTCTGGACCGCTCCGGAGGATTTCTGGACCTGTCCGAAGGCAAGGTGTGGGACGTGATCAACATCAATCTCACCGCCGCCTCGCTAGTGACCCGCCTGGCTCTGCCCGGGATGGCAGAGAGACGACGAGGAGCTGTGGTTAATATTTCTCCTGGAGGATGTTCCAGACCCATTCTGAGGAAGGCCCCACTTTCCGCTTTTACGGTCAGAAATCACATCACTTGCATTGTACCTTAGTGATCTAATCCCTCAAATGGGTCCATTAACCTGCCCCGTGGGGGTCCTGACCATTCTAGACTCACACATTTAGTGTCCATTTAATCAGCTTTACTGACCATATATAGTACAGGCTGTTGCTCTGCATACTTTGTTCTCCACACCCAGTGATTCAGTCCTTGGATCTATGTTCCCTAGGCTTTTCTGGACCACTTCAGCCGTGCCCTCCACTATGAATACGGCCCTCAGGGGGTGTTTGTGCAGAGTTTGCTCCCCTGCCGAGTTTCCTCTGAAGGAGAGCTGGACAGCGGTGGGGTTGGATGGTTGGCTCCTCGGCCGCAGGTGTACGCAAGGCATGCCCTGTCCACTCTGGGCATCTCCCACAGGACGACAGGATACTGGCCACACACCATACAGGTGACCTACAGTTTAACTATATCTCTCTGATCCCTGGTTTAACCTTCGGCGTGTTGTAAACGTGTGTTTCTCTGCTTGTTTGTGTCCTGTTTTCCTCCAGTTTCGGCTGCTGCAGTGCGTGCCGGAGTGGATTTGGGTGCTGGGGTCTCGAGTGATGTGCAGGACGAGCTGAACACCATAGAGCAAGCGTCGTAGGACTTGGCCACTATAGTTGTGTGCAAATTACTGGGCGTCTTTAGTCAAATCACACATTGTTTTGATTGATTAAGTGGAAATATGTGGTAACACTTTACTGTAGATCAGTGTTCTTAAAGATGCAGGACCCCCAGCAAACAGCAGTTATACTAATAATGGCAGGGTGAACCTAGAGAGAGAGAGAGAGAGAGAGAGTACCAGTCACGAGGGAACAGGGCCATTGTGGCTCTCCCAGCCTTGGATAACTGAGGCCCCTTCAGGGACCCAACCAGTGATCTCCTACAGCTCCACTCAGAATGTAAATACTGACCAGTGCACAAGTTATAGCCACTGTCCTCTCACTTCCATTCTCTTCAGACCACGATCTGTGTGTTTAGTGGTGGACGTGCTCTGAAGCGGCGCAGCAAGAACACAGGCTTTTGTCTTTTGAGATTTCGGTGGGCGGAGCTAAATCTGGCATCAGCTGTGCCACAGAACCAATCAGATATAAGTTTACATCCCTCACTAATGGAGCATTAAGGCCGCACATTTAAGGCAAAATTCACAAGGTCTAATAAAATTCTGAGGCTGTTTCATCACAATTCGCTGCTCTCCAATCGGTTAGAGATTTCAGTGTTTACAAAGCCCCGGTGTTTGTAAATGGGTAAAAAAAAAAATAAATAAAATAAAACAAGGGGTCGAAGGGCCTCGATGTGTTTTCCCTCTCTCTGCTCACGTCTGAGGTGCTTAGACAATGAATAGACCCCTAAACGTTTACTCAAGACGGAACTGACTCTAAATTCAGGAGAGTGCTAACTGCATGAAACTAAACACAAACCGAAAGTGCTACAAAACTAAACTAAACTCGACATACAAATGAGTTTCTGTGGTAATATTCCAACAGTATTGATCTTTACAGACAAGTTAAACCATTGTTTTTCCCTCAGATATACCATTCCTCTTTGATAGATGTGGCGCTTATGAACGTAAACAAACCAGAGAGAGCAGCAGTTCCCCAGAATCATAGACGTTCCCTTTAAAGAGGCGGATTGTGAGATTCTTCTACAGAGAGTGTCCACTTATTCTCATCATATCATATCATTTTATATATATCTCATTGGACCCGAGGCGTCCCAGCGTTTACATACGACTGTAGTAAAAGTCCACCTCGCCTTCGGTTCCTCCGGTTATAACCCACTTCGCTCAGTTCTCATAATCACTCACAGGTGGTTCATTTAAAACCGCTCCATTTGGACCTTTCTGCTGTTACTATGGGCTTTCGTGATTTCTTTGAACAGAGAAATATAGTTGTGTTGTAAACAACGTAGAACACTGACGCGGTCTACATTAGAGACCATGGGGTGGTGAGTGCGCTGTAGTGCTTTTCCTGCTCTGCTCCTTTATTTATAGTGGTTGGTTGTTGAGTTGCTGAGTGATTGTTCTGTGTTTGCTGTGTTTGATAATAAATAAACACTCTGTCATCCATTTGTGTTCCATTTGGGTTTCATTTTTACAAACTCCACTTGTGTTGTAGAGTCTGCTCCAGAGAAGTCGCACCCAGTTTGAAGGCAATTAAAAGACAATTAAATCTTCCTGTGTGGTAATTAGCGTAATCTCACACTGAAGAAAATGAGTATAATTAAAGCTCTAATTGAACTAAACGTAAGCTGTGAAAACAAAGACGAGTTTTTATAACCTCTGCTCTCTACCTGTTCTTCCCAATGGTGCTGTTAATAATAAAACTGGTTCCACACAGACCCCGCAGGAGTCAGAAACCAGCCTCAGTGTGAGTTCAGGTTCAAGTGGAAGTGGACATTAGGTCAAAATTCATTCATCCATTATCTGTAACCCTTGTCCAGTTCAGGGTCGCGGTGGGTCCAGAACCTACCTGGAATCATTGGGCGCAAGGCGGGAATACACCCTGGAGGGGGCGCCAGTCCTTCACAGGGCTAGCTTAGGGTTAAGAAAAATTAATTAAATATTATCTGGGAAAGTCAGACATTTAGTAAAAATGCTATAAAACCCAGAATCTGTGAAAGACGTTTTCGCTGAACAACCTTATTGTATTTTATTAGTTAAAATATTTAACATCTGCCTGCAACATAATGCTCTAGTTACAAACAGAAAGCAGGTGAAGTCAGAGTTCAAGAAGTACATTTCTCGATTCAAGATTCGAGTCTAGAATATAGATCATGTTTTACCTTTTTTGAGAGACACATGCTGCCATCAAGGTGACGTCTTTTCCTGAGAAGTCTGTGGTTATTTCAGCTGATGCCAGGCCTCATTCTGTACGTGTGGCAACAACCTGTCTCCTATGGCACATCCTGAAGAGCAGAATTAGGCATCAGTGACCATGGGCTGAAGAGCTGCTGAAGTCTTGTATCAAGCGAGAACGAGAAATATTCATTCGCACAACAGCAACAGTTAGTATCCTCAGGTCCCAAATGATTAAACAGAGTTAGTTTAAAGGACGTGATGTGACCTGGTGGTAAATATGCCTCTGAATCAAATTTGGAGTGTGTTGCAGGTGTCTCCCTTCTAAATCTGTTTACATTTACAAAATGCCATTTAATTGTTTGGCGGCACAATGCTGCAGCAGGTAGTGTCGCAGTCACACAGCTCCAGGGACCTGGAGGTTGTGGGTTTGAGTCCCGCTCCGGGTGACTGTCTGTGAGGAGTGTGGTGTGTTCTCCCTGTGTCTGCGTGGGTTTCCTCCGGGTGACTGTCTGTGAGGAGTGTGGTGTGTTTTCTCTGTGTCTGCGTGGGTTTCCTCCGGGTGACTGTCTGTGAGGAGTGTGGTGTGTTCTCCCTGTGTCTGCGTGGGTTTCCTCCGGGTGATTGTCTGTGAGGAGTGTGGTGTGTTCTCTCTGTGTCTGCATGGGTTTCCTCCGGGTGACTGTCTGTGAGGAGTGTGGTGTGTTCTCTCTGTGGTTGCGTGGGTTTCCTCCGGGTGACTGTCTGTGAGGAGTGTGGTGTGTTCTCCCTGTGTCTGCGTGGGTTTCCTCCGGGTGACTGTCTGTGAGGAGTGTGGTGTGTTCTCCCTGTGTCTGCGTGGGTTTCCTCCGGGTGATTGTCTGTGAGGAGTGTGGTGTGTTCTCACTGTGTCTGCGTGGGTTTCCTCTGGGTGACTGTCTGTGAGGAGTGTGGTGTGTTCTCCCTGTGTCTGTGAGGGTTTCCTCCGGGTGACTGTCTGTGAGGAGTGTGGTGTGTTCTCTCTGTGTCTGCATGGGTTTTCTCCGGGTGACTGTCTGTGAGGAGTGTGGTGTGTTCTCTCTGTGGTTGCGTGGGTTTCCTCCGGGTGACTGTCTGTGAGGAGTGTGGTGTGTTCTCCCTGTGTCTGCGTGGGTTTCCTCCGGGTGACTGTCTGTGAGGAGTGTGGTGTGTTCTCCCTGTGTCTGCGTGGGTTTCCTCCGGGTGATTGTCTGTGAGGAGTGTGGTGTGTTCTCCCTGTGTCTGCGTGGGTTTCCTCCGGGTGATTGTCTGTGAGGAGTGTGGTGTGTTCTCACTGTGTCTGCGTGGGTTTCCTCTGGGTGACTGTCTGTGAGGAGTGTGGTGTGTTCTCCCTGTGTCTGTGAGGGTTTCCTCCGGGTGACTGTCTGTGAGGAGTGTGGTGTGTTCTCTCTGTGGTTGCGTGGGTTTCCTCCGGGTGACTGTCTGTGAGGAGTGTGGTGTGTTCTCTCTGTGTCTGCGTGGGTTTCCTCCGGGTGACTGTCTGTGAGGAGTGTGGTGTGTTCTCTCTGTGTCTGCGTGGGTTTCCTCCGGGTGACTGTCTGTGAGGAGTGTGGTGTGTTCTCTCTGTGGTTGCGTGGGTTTCCTCCCGGTGACTGTCTGTGAGGAGTGTGGTGTGTTCTCTCTGTGTCTGCTCAGGTTTCCTCCCACGCTCCAAAAACACACATTTGTAGGTGGATTGGTGACTCAAAAGTGTCTGTAGGTGTGAGTGTGTGAGTGAATGTGTGAGTGTTGCCCTGTAAGGGACTGGCGCCCCCTACAGGGTGTGTTCCCACCTTGCGCCCAATGATTCCAGGTAGGGTCTGGACCCACCTCGACTCTGAACATTTATAACACATCAAAGAAATGTCCAGGGATAATTTACCACACCTCATGTCATTCCCTAAACTGCAAAAAAGAAAATGTGTTTTTTAAAATGTCAGCCCTTTGAGGAACAGTCCATAAGGCCTTCTGTAAGAGTGATAACACAGTGAAGGAGGGTATTATCTGAGCGATAGAGTGGTGTTTTGGTTTGGATGCAGCCTCCGCGTAAAGAAGGGAAAGGGTCAGACGACATTCACTCGGGCTTTAAATCGGTCTCATCTTCACCGAGCTCCCGGACCCGTCTCTGCTGCCTCTCTTATCTGGTAAGTGGAACTATATCAAATGAACACCTAGACCTGCTGACACTGAGGGCACAGAGGAACTCAGGTCACTATAATATCAGTAACAAGTATCAGTGTATTTTAAATAAGTTAGATTTCAGTGTGGGGCACGGTCGGTTACAGTGGGACGGATGCTCAGGTATTACAGGGTATTACAGGTACAGAGAGCAGTAAGAACTGAGGTCCAGGGTTCAACTACCCACTCGGGTAAATCATAGATCGGTAAAAAGTGTTTGATTCCTGCTCAGCTAAAGCAGTAAGAACCTTTACTATTTAGTAACAACTAAGAAACTGACTTTTAATTTAGTAATAAATACACCTTATTACAACTGTACTACCATATTATTACACATTAATTACCATTGGTCAAACTCTTGTATTTACTAATTTAGTTAAAGTATTCTTATTAATTTTCATTTCATTTGCTCATATACAAAGTTTACAGAAGCGTACAATTGTTATAGACTCACTTCTACTTCTTCATAAAATAAACTATTTTCGATTTAACATTGAACAGAATGTTTTGTTGTTAGACGTTTTGGAGCATTTCTAATGAGCAGTTAGTGCCATGGGGGGGTCCACTGGTCTGATTGGTCCACTACACATCCACTACTCTGAAACCGCAGCTGGCGAGGGACCAGAGGTGGTTCGTGAACGGGGCCCGGTCTATGTCACGGATATATGCTCTAACAACTAACGTCGGTTCACATACTACCTCTGGGGTGTTTAAAGTGGTGTCTCCAGATTGTGAGACTGCCCTCGCTTATGCTCGAGTTTGAAGTTGTCCCTCACTGAAGGAAGCCTAGGTTATAGGTTTGAAGTTTTTACCAGACCAGTCACCCCCATCCCATTGTTACAATTAGACATGACATTTCTCTGCGTTGATGTAACACCTGTAAATTACTTTATTCATTCATTCATTCATTATCTGTAACTCTTATCCAGTTCAGGGTCGCGGTGAGTCCGGGGTCTACCCAGAATCACTGGGCGCAATGCAAGAACACACCCTGGATGGGGCACCAGTCCTTAACAGGGCGACACACACTCACACACTCACTCACACACTCACACCTCCAGACACTTTTGAGTCTCCAATCCACCTACCAACGTGTGTTTTTGGAGCATGGGAGGAAACCAGAGCACCCGGAGGAAACCCACGCAGACGCAGAGAGAACACACCACACTCCTCACAGACAGTCACCCGGAGGAAACCCACGCAGACACAGGGAGAACACACCACACTCCTCACAGACAGTCACCCGGAGGAAACCCACACAGACACAGAGAGAACACACCACACTCCTCACAGACAGTCACCCGGAGGAAACCCACGCAGACACAGGGAGAACACACCACACTCCTCACAGACAGTCACCCGGAGGAAACCCACGCAGACACAGGGAGAACACACCACACTCCTCACAGACAGTCACCCGGAGGAAACCCACGCAGACACAGGGAGAACACACCACACTCCTCACAGACAGTCACCCGGAGGAAACCCACGCAGACACAGGGAGAACACACCACACTCCTCACAGACAGTCACCCGGAGGAAACCCACGCAGACACAGGGAGAACACACCACACTCCTCACAGACAGTCACCCGGAGGAAACCCACGCAGACACAGGGAGAACACACCACACTCCTCACAGACAGTCACCCGGAGGAAACCCACGCAGACACAGGGAGAACACACCACACTCCTCACAGACAGTCACACGGAGGAAACCCACACAGACACAGGGAGAACACACCACACTCCTCACAGACAGTCACCCGGAGGAAACCCACGCAGACACAGGGAGAACACACCACACTCCTCACAGACCGTCACCCGGAAGAAACCCACGCAGACACAGGGAGAACACACCACACTCCTCACAGATAGTCACCCGGAGGAAACCCATGCAGACACAGAGAGAACACACCACACTCCTCACAGACAGTCACCCGGAGGAAACCCACGCAGACACAGGGAGAACACACCACACTCCTCACAGACAGTCACACGGAGGAAACCCACACAGACACAGGGAGAACACACCACACTCCTCACAGACAGTCACACGGAGGAAACCCACGCAGACACAGGGAGAACACACCACACTCCTCACAGATAGTCACCCGGAGGAAACCCACGCAGACACAGAGAGAACACACCACACTCCTCACAGACCGTCACCCGGAGGAAACCCACGCAGACACAGGGAGAACACACCACACTCCTCACAGACAGTCACCCGGAGGAAACCCACGCAGACACAGGGAGAACACACCACACTCCTCACAGACAGTCACCCGGAGGAAACCCACACAGACACAGAGAGAACACACCACACTCCTCACAGACAGTCACCCGGAGGAAACCCACGCAGACACAGGGAGAACACACCACACTCCTCACAGACAGTCACCCGGAGGAAACCCACGCAGACACAGGGAGAACACACCACACTCCTCACAGACAGTCACCCGGAGGAAACCCACGCAGACACAGGGAGAACACACCACACTCCTCACAGACAGTCACCCGGAGGAAACCCACGCAGACACAGGGAGAACACACCACACTCCTCACAGACAGTCACCCGGAGGAAACCCACGCAGACACAGGGAGAACACACCACACTCCTCACAGACAGTCACCCGGAGGAAACCCACGCAGACACAGGGAGAACACACCACACTCCTCACAGACCGTCACCCGGAAGAAACCCACGCAGACACAGGGAGAACACACCACACTCCTCACAGATAGTCACCCGGAGGAAACCCACGCAGACACAGAGAGAACACACCACACTCCTCACAGACAGTCACCCGGAGGAAACCCACGCAGACACAGGGAGAACACACCACACTCCTCACAGACAGTCACACGGAGGAAACCCACACAGACACAGGGAGAACACACCACACTCCTCACAGACAGTCACCCGGAGGAAACCCACGCAGACACAGGGAGAACACACCACACTCCTCACAGACCGTCACCCGGAAGAAACCCACGCAGACACAGGGAGAACACACCACACTCCTCACAGATAGTCACCCGGAGGAAACCCACGCAGACACAGAGAGAACACACCACACTCCTCACAGACAGTCACCCGGAGGAAACCCACGCAGACACAGGGAGAACACACCACACTCCTCACAGACAGTCACACGGAGGAAACCCACACAGACACAGGGAGAACACACCACACTCCTCACAGACAGTCACCCGGAGAAAAATGAAGCATCTTATTATTTTACACCTTACATTCATTAACCAAGAACCCAACTCCTTGTCTGTTGGTGGTCACATCTGTGGAGAGAGAGTGAGTTTACCCTCTACTGTCATTGTGGGGAAGAGGGGCAGGTTCCTCTCCCTCATACGCAGCCCCCTTCAGCAGCAGAGTTTTTGTGGTTGTTGTCAGGAAGGTCAAAGCCTTGGTTCTCACCACTCAACAGAAGCTATCTTTACAGACCTTGCTCACTCCTTATCAATAAGTACAGCGTATTCTCTCCAGCAGCTCAGCCATCGCACACTCAGCCTTCCAGAAGTGAGCAGAAACAATAACAACAGCCCTTTATTCTTCCTTTAACTGAGCGATTATTACACTGTTATTACACAATCACTAAATATTCTACAGCCATAACATTAAAATGAGCTCATTCCTACACTGACCATCCATTATATCAGCTCCACTCACCATGCACTTTGTAGTTCTACAGTTACAGACTGTAGTTCACATGTTGCTCTGCATACTTCATTTGCCCCATTTCACACTGTTCTTCAATGAGCAGGACACCCACAGAACAGGTATGCTATCATTTGTGTGGTGGCGTGTTCGTTTGCATTGTGCTGGTGCAAGTGGATCAGACACAGCAGTTGCTGCTGGAGTTCTTAAATCATGTTCCTCTACAGTCAGTTCACAGTGTAGCAGGTGATGAAAACCAAAGTGATGAAGGATAGAGGGCTCAGTATTTTTGCGTTTGCTGAGGCCACCTGGCTGACCTTTGCTAACCCTGATATTTCTAGGCATTTCCACCATGTCTCACCATGTCTCTGTGATTATTTCTTAGGAAACCCCACGTAGCTGAAGATGGGAGAGTGGGACTTTCTCGGACGGCTGTTGGACAAGGTGCAGAAGCACTCCACGGTGGTGGGGAAAATCTGGCTGACGGTTCTGTTTGTCTTTAGGATCCTCGTGCTTGGCGCCGGAGCCGAGAAAGTGTGGGGCGACGAGCAATCCGACTTCATCTGCAACACCCAGCAGCCAGGCTGCGAGAACGTCTGCTACGACCACGCCTTCCCCATTTCGCACTTGCGCTTCTGGGTGCTGCAGATCATCTCCGTGTCCACGCCAACGTTGGTCTACCTGGGCCACGTGATGCACATCATCCATGAGGAGAAGGACATGAGGGAGGCCATGAAGAATGCCCTGAATGACCAGGCCAGGGCCTTCCTAAAGAAAGGGTACAAGCTTCCCAAGTACAGCAACGACAAAGGCCGGGTCAGCATCCAGGGCCGCCTCCTGAGGAGTTACATCTTGAATCTGTTTTGCAAGATACTCCTGGAGGTGGGATTCATCGCGGGCCAGTATTACCTGTTCGGCTTCACCCTTCAGGCGCAGTACGTCTGCAGTCGTTTCCCCTGTCCGCACAAAGTGGACTGTTTCCTATCGAGACCCACAGAGAAAAACGTCTTTATTTGGTTCATGCTGGTCATGGCCTGTGTCTCTTTGCTGCTGAACGTGGTCGAGGTCTTCTACCTGTGCATCAAGAAAGCCAACGAGTGCCTGAACCGGCAAAAGGACTACACCGTGACCCCTGTGACCCCTGTAATGACCAAGAAGAACTTTAAACAAAAAGAGCAGGTGATCCAGAACTGGGTGACGCGGGACCTACGCCTCCAGAAGAAGGAGCTAGGTCATGAACTGGCCAAGAACATGGTGATGGAAGACCACACCAACGAGATGGAGGAGGTTCATATCTGAGCCCCTGGTCTTTGTAAACACAGCCATTTCACAAGGTCAGGTTGTGTAAATACTCACCGAACTGAGTGGTGTGTGTGTGTGTGTATGTGTGGGTTGAGAACTCCTAAAGTGTTTAAATGTTTTTTTTCCTCTGCTGAATCAATAAACACAAGTTGATGTTACAATAATAAATTGATTCAATTATTGAGTCATTAATTCATTCATTCATTAAGTGTCACACACTCACTGAATCACTCTCATTTCAGGCCAATTTCACACACTCACCCAGTCTCACACACACACCTGCGGACATGTGCCACAGTTAGAGATATTATAAAGCCTTAGTAAGCCAACAGCTTGTAGTTAACTGCTCATAACTACTTTATTACATTGTAACTAATGTGAAATAGTCAAATGAATGGCAAATTAATGTTAGTTCTAGTACACGGTTTTACATAAGAAGCTGTTAATGTAACCAGTCGTGTCAAGTGGAGTTTACATTCTCATAACTTGTCTGCACTGGAATGATAGGTCAGTCACATGGTGCAAAGAAAAGCTGCTTATTACAGCAAAGTTAGTAATGAACTGTGAGCTAATTATCAGCGTCTGGAGTCCAGTCGTAAACACATTCCATAGAAACATAGACTCAGGGCTCAGGTAACGGCTGTTCTCTGGAATTAAACACTCATAGTTCACAGCTGTTAACAATAATCAACCACTGAACCCCCAAAGACTAGGTTATTAAGGCTTAATAAAGGAATTAATATGGGTTTATAATTCCCCCCCACACACACACATACACACTGCCACTCTAACAGAAATATCGAACGGACAGTGTGTTTATACGTGTGTTTGTCCTTAAGTGCTTTCCTTCTCCCACGAATATGTGAGGGCTGTGAAGGAGTGGAGGATGGAGCATCGTAAAGAGCATGGTTCATGTTCTGATCTGTCAATCATTAATACACCGTCCCCCTCCGAGAGGGTGCTCTACACTGGTCCCGGTGCCATTCGCTGATCCTCCGACAACGTGACAGTTTGCCACTTTGAAAAATTGATTACACAACCTCTGGGAGGCCAAGAACTCAAGGTTCAACTGTGGTTAGCTATCAGTTGGTTTCTGGAGCAGTTTTGAAAGGAAGTCAGCGCCGTTTTGGCACCTTTCTGAAGGTGAGCTGGGTAAACAAACTGTGGGTTATTGCTGGGATTACTGCTTTAGTTCATAAGAAGGGATTGATAGTAATTAGAAGAGTGGGGTCATTACCTTCATCTTCATCTTGTAGCAGACAAAGATGGTGCCTTGTGTTTAATGTTTTAGACGGTTCGTCTGAACAGTAAGAGACCTGTAGTAACGTCAAACACTTTGTGATTTCTGCTGATTAATAAGAGTGATAGGAGAACTACCTTGAGTACAGTGAGTAGCTGAGATCATTGAATTACACTGAAACAAACGGTTTTCTCTTTTTGTTTGTTTGTTTGTTGGTTCTGAACTGTTAAAATGTTGTATATAACGATGATTTAGAGCAACAGACTGTAACTCTGGACTCTACAAGAACGTTTCAATGGATTATGAAAATGTGATTATGATTAAGACATGCTTTCTACACTCTCAGAAGCGAAGGTACGGTAGATGTCTGTTATTGGTCACTGAAGGTACAAACAGTAGTTTTAAAGTCCAGATGTCTTCACCTAAAGGTTCTTTACACCCTTTTCTTTCATTAAAGAATGGTGTAAAATAAAAGAACATAATAAAAGTCCTGGAGGTGAAGTGGGGGAATTAAATCAACACAATTTTAAAATCTACAGTTGTTAGAAAATAAAGTACAGTCATGTTCCCTAACTAAAGGTGCTGAGGGGACTGGCACAGGGGCAGTTGGAAGTATGTAGAAGAACAGATCAGGGGACAAACAAGAAAAGCCAAGTCCATCGCCACCTCCTGTGAAGTTAGTGTTGGAGAGACAGGATTATTTGGACAGTGACTGAGCAGAAATGATCACCAGCGGTTGATGTCACGGAGTTAATACAAACCTTTTACAAATGAATGATCAGGTGCAGGTCACAGGTGTAAATACTGACTTCTTAGTTAAGGATCTGCACGACGTGTACAGACACATGGCCTTTTCAGGGGACGTCATGGGGGACATGTGACATTCTGAACCATACGAGGACGTGAGGACGTACAAGACGTTCAGTTTCATCAAACCGTGATTGAGTTCACAATTTACAAACATTGGGTTTTTATTGTCTGTGTCCAAAGTAAATCATGCGCCTCTGGCTTTTCTGAGTTTCACTTTTACACACCATTTGAACACGTCGGCTGCTCTTGGCACTCTGTTAACATCTCACAGGAGGTGGACCGATAGAAATGGACCAACTGTGTAAATACAGCATGATGGAGATATACTGAACCTACAGCTCTCTCTCTCTCTCTCTCTCTCTCTCTCTCTCTCTCTCTCTCTCTCTCTCTCTCTCTCGTAGATTAACCCTGAGGAGCGGTGAGAATGGGAGACTGGGGCTTCCTCTCGAGTTTACTGGACAAGGTTCAGTCCCACTCCACGGTGATTGGGAAGATCTGGATGAGCGTGCTCTTCATCTTCAGGATCCTGGTCCTGGGGGCCGGAGCTGAGAGTGTGTGGGGGGACGAGCAGTCCAACCTGGTGTGTAACACGATGCAACCCGGTTGCGAGAACGTCTGCTACGACTGGAAGTTCCCCATCAGCCATATCCGCTTCTGGGTGATGCAGATCATCTTCGTGTCCACTCCGACCCTGGTGTACCTGGGCCACGCCTTCCTCGTCATCCACAAAGAGAACAAGCTGCGGGAGAAGATCAAGCGGCAGCGGGACAACACGATGCTCAAGAAGCCCAAATACACAGATGACAAAGGCCACGTCCGGATCAAGGGGAACCTCCTGGGGAGCTACCTGACCCAGCTCTTCTTTAAGATCATCTTTGAGCTGGCCTTCATTGTGGGGCAGTATTATCTGTACGGCTTCATCATGATCCCCCAGTTCGCCTGCTCCAAAAAGCCCTGCCCGTACACCGTCGAGTGCTTCATGTCCAGGCCCACGGAGAAGACCATCTTCATCATCTTCATGCTGGTGGTGGCCTGCATTTCTCTGCTGCTGACCGTCATCGAGGTCTTCTACTTGCTCTGCACAAGAGTCAGATGTCGTGCCAGGAAGCGAGACTTGCCAAACAACACTTCGCCAGAAAACCCAGCCACTCTGTCCTTCACGTGGCAGCCCAGAGCTGGGCCCGAAGACCCTCTGAACCAAAACAAGCTGAACATGGAGTACGAGAGCAAACAGGACATCAGCGTGAGGCTGGATGGAGCCAAGGAGGACAAGCAGCTGTTACAGGAACACTAGGTTCAGTCGTGTCTGAGGGACTTGGTGTTTGAATGTGTTGATCTTCTCTGGACAAATGGCAGGAGCTGAGGTTCTTCCTTTGATATTGTTTTGTTTTGTTTGTGGGGGACGGGCTGTGAATTAAAACTTTTGCACTGTTGTATTTTCTTAAAATGACAAGTAAACTAAACTATGACTGTGTATCTGACTGTGCTCTTGTTTTCACTGCATACACCAACACGTGAACTACACACCAACAGCCAGGGCTCCCTCAACTATCAGACCACAAGCCTACATTAGTGTCCTAGTATCCAAGGGTCTGTGTGACACAGTGTGTCCACAGCTGTGAGTGAGTGAGTGAGTAATTGAGTGAGTGAGTGACAAGGTTAGTATGTAAGTGACTGAGTGAGTATGTTAGTGACAGGGTGAGTGAGTGACTGGGTGAGTGTGTGACACTGCCCATAGGTGTGAGTGTGTGAGTGACTGGGTAAAAGTGTGAGTGACTGGGTGAGTGTGTGACACTGTCCACAGGTGTGAGTGTGTGAGTGACTGGGTGAATGTGTGAGTGACTGGGTGAGTGTGTGAAACTGTCCACAGGTGTGAGTGTGTGAGTGACTGGGTGAGTGTGTGACACTGTCCACAGGTGTGAGTGTGTGAGTGACTGGGTGAGTGTGTGACACTGTCCACAGGTGTGAGTGTGTGAGTGACTGGGTGAGTGTGAGAGTGACTGGGTGAATGTGTGAAACTGTCCACAGGTGTGAGTGTGTGAGTGACTGGGTGAGTGTGTGACACTGTCCACAGGTGTGAGTGTGTGAGTGACTGGGTGAGTGTGTGACACTGTCCACAGGTGTGAGTGTGTGAGTGACTGGGTGAGTGTGTGACACTGTCCACAGGTGTGAGTGTGTGAGTGACTGGGTGAGTGTGAGAGTGACTGGGTGAATGTGTGACACTGTCCACAGGTGTGAGTGTGTGAGTGACTGGGTGAGTGTGTGACACTGTCCACAGGTGTGAGTGTGTGAGTGACTGGGTGAGTGTGTGAAACTGTCAGAATTGGGGATCAGGGCCCAGGAGGATGAATCATATCCTGAGACATATCCACTGTCATTAAACTCTGTATTAAAAGACTGGGGTAGTTTTGTGTGTGTGTGTGTGTGTGTGTGTGTGTGTGTGCTCCCTGCCTCTATGTCAGTACAGAGAGTGTGTGTACACTGCTGTGGAAGAGTTAAATGTGGAGGAGAACTGTGGTTGTACATTGTCCAATGACAGTAAAAGCATGTTCCTCACGTTCATCACATTTTGCCTTTTTTGAATTTGAAAGATGAAGAAGCCACAGTCAGTGATTTCAAAGCAGCTCAGTGCCCCTCCCAACAATAAAGATTCAAAAATACACAATCCCAGGAGGTCGGGTCATGTGTTCATCATAACATTCCTTTCAGGGACACAGTGAAAAATGTTTGGCGAGTGTGTTTACACTGGGTTTGCTTGTAAACACTTGTCTGTCTCTTTGTTCCTCCATGAACCATAGAGAATGCACTATGTGCCTCCTGGTGAACTGGTGATCACATCACTGTCACTGGAACAAAACCCTGGGTGAAACCCTAAGGTGAAAGTACCATCAGCCGCTGTGTCCCGTGGAGAATTGTCCCGGCAGTGGGGCTATGGAGGTGGTCCCGAGTGACACAGTGGGTACACAGTGTTGTTGTTATTGATTGATCCACACTGGAAGGTGAGAAGGTTTCTTCACACACCTTTAGTGAAGACTGCTCTATTTTTCTTCTGTTCTCTGGTGTGGAGAGGGTGAGAGAGGGTCCAGGTGGTTGTAGTGATTCCCGTCAGTTGTCACATGTCCCAGACCACGTCCTGTGATTAATGATTGATTTTTGACCATTCTACCTGACTTTACCCAGTTCTTCCACACAGGTGACGTACGGCGTCTAGTGGAGAGCTACGTGACGGGACGATTGCGAAACTCCAGGGAAACTAAAGTTCAGTGTGGGTGCTCAGTCTGAGGCACTTTATCACTGGATTCCACTGGCGTTCTGTTTCGGCTTAAACCTCTTCAAAGGTAAGACAACGTTGAGATAAACTTCAATCTAAACATCTGATTTTTGACAGGATTTCAAGGCAAATCTTTAAAGTATGATCCATTTAAATGAATTATAGAGAGACCCAGTTATGGAGCTTTTACTGGATTATGAATTGTTACCATTTAAAAAAGCCTCACCCTTTCATTCTTCAGTGTAAACTGTGTTAGAAAAATGAGAGAAAGTTGGTTGTTCTCGTATCTTTGCTGGAATCTGTACCAGATCAGGGCTTATTTTCTTACTGCACATTTTCTGAGAGGCATTTTCTGTAAGAGTGTGTAGATTATTTTTTTTTAGAATTGCAGATCTTCATTTTAAACGGATAACATTCATCAATAAATAAACGAATCATGCTTCAGGAAAATATTGTGAGTTCAAATCCATGTGTGGATTGTTGACCTCCTACAGATCACTTTAGCAGACCATCAGAGAGGAACCATAGGCCATGGATGGGTTACATTTCAGAAGCTGAGTGTATAGAAGGGAACGCTGTCGTATTTAACACGACATGAAAAGTTGGTCGTAGTGACAGAAGTTGTCCGTGTTTTCTCTCAAAACGTTCTGGACCTTGGACCCTTCTTCTGTGAAGAGCACATTTCAAGTACAGCCAACAGAAGAGGCCACTGAGGTGTTTATTCATGAAGTAAATGAAATTAAATCTAAAATAAAACCTTGGCTCTTTTAAGAACTGAGTGGTTTTAGGGTTTTTAACTCTAGAGACAATCCAGTTACGTTTTACCACTTAGTTGTTCCCCAAAAGGAGCCCAGAATGCGGACTCGAAAGCTCTGGAAAAATAAAAAAAGAACAAACCCAAAACAAAAACAAACAAACAAACAACAATTAGGAAAACACTCCTATGAATGAGGTGTGAAAGAGTGTAAAGGCATTTTTTTAGATTTAGAGGAATATTTACATAACGCAGATGAATTCAAACTGTGGTGCATGCCCCCTAGTGGAGCCTGAAGGAATTGCCATGGGTGGGTGCTAGTGGCAGAAATGATAAACTCTCACATAAAACCCCTGAAGATAATTTACAAGGTTCCTGAAGGTTACTGTCTTCATGATCATTAGCTGAAACATTTTAGTTGCTTCAGGGAAAACAACTGTCCTTCAAAGGCTCTTTATTGAACGTGTAACTGTTACGCATTCGAATATAAAGCAATGACAAAAATAACTTTATCGTCAATATATCCATAAAATTAATCAAATAAACTAACTGTTGTATAGGGCCTAGATATTAACAATGTAGTGAGAGTGGGATGTCCTCCTCATTTTTCAGTGTCTGACTCCTATCTGTTTTTCAAGGCACACTTAGATTTTACATCGTAGAGTCATAGCATAGTTATAACATAAAACACTGAGTTGTAGTTCCTCACATTTGTTGACAGTACTGTTGTTATTAACGCTGACTCTTCCATGTCTTTTCCTCCAGATAATTCTTAAAAAAAAAGCCAGACACAAACATGGGGGAATGGGGCTTTCTCTCCAAGCTGCTGGACAAGGTGCAGTCCCACTCCACGGTCATTGGGAAGGTGTGGATGACCGTTCTTTTCGTCTTCAGAATCATGGTCCTCGGCGCTGGAGCGGAGAAAGTGTGGGGTGACGAACAGTCCAAAATGGTCTGCAACACCAAACAGCCGGGTTGTACCAACGTCTGCTACGACCACGCTTTCCCAATATCCCACATCCGCTTCTGGACCCTCCAGATCATCTTCGTGGCTACCCCGACGCTCATGTACCTGGGTCACGTTCTCCACATCATCCACAAGGAGAAGAAGCAGAGGGAGCATCTCAAAGCTCAGTCGGCACAGCTCGGACTCAAACGACCCAAATACACAGACGAAACGGGGAAGATCGACATCAAGGGAGGCTTGTTGGCCAGTTACATGACGAGTGTGGTGGTCAAGATCCTGCTGGAGGCGGGGTTCATCGCCGGTCAGTATTATCTGTACGGATTCGTGATGGTGCCCAAAATCGAATGCACTCGATACCCGTGTCCCTACACCGTAGAGTGCTTCATGTCCCGGCCTACGGAGAAAACCGTCTTCATCATCTTCATGTTGACGGTGTCCTGTGTGTCCCTGCTTCTGAACATTATGGAGATCTTCTACCTGATTGGCTACAGGTCCAAGAAGCATCACGCCAAGCTGAGCTTAAAGCAGAGGCAGTTGTATCTTCCTGTGAATGAAGGCAGTAGTAAAGCCTGATAGAATAACCTTGGCTCAACTACATTAACTCCATCCATACACCATCTGTGTCGTGCGAAAACCTCGTACCTCCGTTTGTCCTTGTTCTCCATGCTCCCTTTGCATTGAGTTCAACGTTCACACTGAATGGACGTCTAGAAAAGGCCAAATTTATATTTGGTATAAATTCCCCTCCTCTGTAAAGATTTGGACAGAGACGGTTGAGTTGTGACTGTTTTAACATTTTAATTATGAAATTAAGGTAGAAGCATTGTGTGGAAAGGAATATTAAGGTTTGCCCCCCTTTTAATCACCGCTTGGCCTTCAGCCTCATGTTTACATCCAAGTGCATCTTTCTGTGTCGGAGAGAATATATCTATACACTGTGAGGAAGAAGGAGGGATAAGAACATTCATACGTTTCCTCTTTTCCTATGATTTGTTCTTCTTTCTTCGGGCTTGGGTTTAAGTTTACGTTGTGAGACTAATGGGAACTGCTGTATTTTATAAATATAAGTGTTAATCCTGTGTATGAATATTACACCTATAGATTTATTCATTCATTTTTAATAAAGCATAGTTTTAACACTTACTTGCCTCCTTTGTCGTTATAAAACTGCAAATGACCTCAGTGTTTAAATCACCCATATTCACACAACCCACCCCATCGTTACTCATCCCATCAACCCATCCAACCTTTACCCATCCCACCCTGACTCATCCCACATTCACTTATCCCGCCCTGACTCATCCCACCTTCACTTATCCCACCCTGACTCATCCCACCTTCATTTATTCCACCCTGACTCATCCCGTCTTTACTCATCCCACCCAGACTCTTCCCATCTTCACTCATCCCATCAACCCATTCCATCTCGACCCATCCCACTCCGACTCATCCCACCAAGACCTATCCCACTTTCACTCATCCCGCCCCGACCCATCCCACCTTCACTCATTCCAACCTGACCTATCCCACCCCGACCCATCCCACATTGACCCATCCCACTCCAACTCATCCCATCCCACCTCAACCCATCCCACCCTGACCCATCGCACCTTCACTCATCCCACCCTGACCCATCCCACTTTCAATCAATCAATAAATCAATCAAAGTTTATTTATATAGCGCTTTTCACAACAGAAAGTCGTCACAAAGAATCTTTACAGAGATCCAGGTCCAAGCCTCCTATGAGCGAGCCAGGGGCAACAGTGACAAGGAAAAACTCCCTCAGCACACGAGGAAGAAACCTTGGAAGGAACCAAGACTCATACGGAGAACCCATCCTCCTCGGGTCGACACCGGAGACACACAAGAGAACAGAACAGAAGTAAAAGTGAACGGATGACAGATGAAGGGGTTACAGTAATGTGACTGTAGAATATTAGTGATGTATGAGTCTGAGGAAGGAGGAGGTGATCAGGGATTCTGTGGGAGTTAAAATAGGTGCAGAGTTAATTTGAGATAAAACAGCATGGCCAAGCGTGGTACTGTAGGTGAGACAAGGCCAGGATCTTGTACAGGACACACAGGGTCAGGGGCTGGATCAGGGCAACACCTGGAGAACAGCAGGACATCTCAAAGCATGAGAGAGACAGGAGAAAGAAAACCAGACAAAGGGAACAAATAAAAATACAGAAGTTAGTAGGTTCATGATAAAGCACGGGCAAAACTGTTCCATGGGTCAGGAAAGAGAACCCAGCAACAGACAATGTGTTGGTGGTTACCAGAAAGCTAACTAAAAACGCTGTGGCTATGGTCATATGACCGGGTCAATACAAAGTAGTGATAATATGAAAGCCAGCTCTAACACCAACAGAGAAGGAGTAACCTGAAAGTGAGTGATTACCCATAAGATTGTGTGAAAATGTAGGTTTTTAACCCTGAACAGTAACCAGAGGCTATTCTAGAGATGAAGAGCTTTGTGAGAAAAGGCTCTTCCTCCTGCAGTGTTTTTCTTAATGCGAGGAACTAAGAGTAGACGAGCATCCTGTGAACGAAGTGTACGTGACGGACGATACCCTGACTCATCCCAGCCCTGTGCTGATACAGCAGCCCCTATTCTTCTGGGAAGGCTTTAGACTAAATATAGGATAATATCTGTGATGATTTAACAGCAAAGAGCCAGAGCTTTATTTAAACAGGGGACATATGTTAGAGGTTAAGTTCTGGAAAGGTTCCCAAAGGCACCGGTTGGAGCTCCATCACTCCAGAGAACACAGTTCCACTGCTTCACAGCTCAGGTGCTTTATACGCATCCAGCTGATTCTTGGTATTGTGTTTGGTGAGATTAAGCTCCAGAGGCCCACAGTTCCTTTCACACTGAGTAGTTGATAATGTCCTTCACTGCTCCACAGTGACACCTGGTGGGTGCGGCGTCTTATCTAGTGATGCTGGGGGCACATTCTAAGGGATTTACTAATCAAAGAACCTTAAAAAGATGGTTTATGAGCTCTAGGTTTCTTCTAAGTTATATGTTTATGTTCTCACTATTATGTGATTTATATTCAGTTCCAGGTAAAGCACAAAAGTAATATTTATTTATAAAAATTAAAGCATTAATGCACTAAATACACCATCGCATACTCACCAGCTTTAAATCATCTAAGCCATAACTCACAGGAATATTTGAATACAGTATCAGAACAAATCCACCACATGCTTCTGCAGCGCTTTTCCCTGATGGAGCTCATAACGAATGCAGTGACCATCACTTTCAGAAAAACTCTCCCTGTGGTGGTACCCTCAGTGGGACATATTCAGTGCCTTTACTTAGGGAACGTAACTGTGCCTTATTCTATATTAACTGTAGATGTGAAAGTGTGTTAATTCGCCTCATTTCATCTCGAGGACTTTTATTCTGTTCTTTTATAAGAGATCCCCCTCTCCTTCTGGAGAAGAGAATAGAATGAACCTTTAGGGAACACAACTGGACTTTAACACCACTGCTGTACCTTTAAAGATACACTCCACTGTTTGTAGAGACCAATAATGTACCTCTACTTTACCTTTTTTCTCACCACTGTTAAACTATTTCATTTTTATGGTTTATTATTTGTTCAATAAAATAACAATGGTCATTTTTAATACTATGCAACATTTACCAGAGAATGACAGGGAGGAGGGGAATGTCTGAATTTTGAAATACAATTATACAGCTGTTTCCCTGTAGACAGGGTTGGGCGTTGGAAAAGGAACTACTGTCTTTGTTGCTGCATTGAAATTCACTTTTTTTTCCACAACTTCTTAAAGACGTCACTGAATGCAGGTCTTACATTTGCGAAATGATATTTTTTTTCTGTCCTCTGCTCCACACTGTGTGTAGGTCAGGGGTCCCCAATTACTTTTCCTCAAGGGCCACATACAACCAACATTGCAAAGGCAAGGGCCAGTGTGCCAAGTGTGCCAAGAGTGTGGCCAGTGTGCCAAGAGTGTGGCCAGTGTGCCAAGAGTGCTAAGAGTGTGGCCAGTGTGCCAAGAGTGCCAAGAGTGTGGCCAGTGTGCCAAGAGTGCCAAGAGTGTGGTCAGTGTGCCAAGAGTGCTAAGAGTGTGGCCAGTGTGCCAAGAGTGCCAAGAGTGTGGTCAGTGTGCCAAGAGTGTGGTCAGTGTGCCAAGAGTGCTAAGAGTGTGGCCAGTGTGCCAAGTGTTCCAAGAGTGTGGCCAGTGTGCCAAGAGTGCTAAGAGTGTGGTCAGTGTGCCAAGATTGTGGTCAGTGTGCCAAGAGTGCTAAGAGTGTGGCCAGTGTGCCAAGAGTGTGGTCAGTGTGCCAAGAGTGCCAAGAGTGTGGCCAGTGTGCCAAGAGTGCCAAGAGTGTGGTCAGTGTGCCAAGAGTGTGGTCAGTGTGCCAAGAGTGCTAAGAGTGTGGCCAGTGTGCCAAGAGTGCCAAAAGTGTGGTCAGTGTGCCAAGAATGCCAAGAGTGTGGCCAGTGTGCCAAGAGTGCCAAGAGTGTGGCCAGTGTGCCAAGAGTGTGGTCAGTGTGCCAAGAGTGCTAAGAGTGTGGCCAGTGTGCCAAGAGTGCCAAGAGTGTGGTCAGTGTGCCAAGAGTGTGGCCAGTGTGCCAAGAGTGTGGTCAGTGTGCCAAGAGTGCTAAGAGTGTGGCCAGTGTGCCAAGAGTGCCAAGAGTGTGGTCAGTGTGCCAAGAGTGCCAAGAGTGTGGCCAGTGTGCCAAGAGTGCCAAGAGTGTGGCCAGTGTGCCAAGAGTGTGGTCAGTGTGCCAAGAGTGTGGTTAGTGTGCCAAGAGTGCCAAGAGTGTGGTCAGTGTGCCAAGAGTGTGGTCAGTGTGCCAAGAGTGCTAAGAGTGTGGCCAGTGTGCCAAGAGTGCCAAGAGTGTGGTCAGTGTGCCAAGAGTGCCAAGAGTGTGGTCAGTGTGCCAAGAGTGTGGCCAGTGTGCCAAGAGTGCCAAGAGTGTGGTCAGTGTGCCAAGAGTGTGGCCAGTGTGCCAAGAGTGTGGCCAGTGTGCCAAGAGTGTGGTCAGTGTTCCAGGAGTGCCAAGAGTGTGGCCAGTGTGCCAAGAGTGTTTATTGCGGTAATCATGTTATTATTACGATGATTATGAGTATTATTAAGTGTATGTAAATAGGACTAACTACCTACAGTTATTTGATTTTACTCACCATTCAATGAGAGAACTGACAGCAGTGGGTTGAAACAAGAGACCTGAATTTGGAGCAGTGCTCATAGGTTGGTTTGCTTTTTTTGTTTTTGGCACCAGTAGCATTAAGCCCCAGTCACACTGGGTTTTTGCATTTCTGGCTGGTTCTCAATACAAAGTTCGAACTGCTGTACTTGGTTGTACAAACTTGGTGAGTTAGACTTTCTGGATTGTCGTTCTGAAATCGGAACGCCAACGTATTTGAGGAGTCACTGTCTCTGTGGCGAGAAAAAAGCGCGCCGAGGTTGGTGTGAAATGCATTCTGGGATATCTGACTCTCTGAAGTCTGAAGAAGTCTCGTCCCAGTGCATCCTTGATAATACGGGCCGAGCAAGAACACAGCCGGGTCTGTATTTTAGACTGTACTTGGCTAGATGTGGACTTTTAAACAGAACAGCACTTGGGCTGTGATTGTTGACGTTTCCCAAGAACACGAGAACGTAAGAACACACAAGAACGCATACTGAGGAACAGCTTTAGCCTGGTGAAATGGACGTGGCTGAGTGTGAGGCCAGCAATCAACGCTGTTAACGCTCCTGCATTTTGTCTCAGCAGTTTCACATCAGAAGATCACTTGTTTTCTAGCAGTAGTGGTGAAAAATAAGGAATTTCACGTGTGTAATTCGAGGACACAAACCCACTGTGGAAATGTTGGTGGAGGGCCAAAGGTTTAACCCACAGACCTATTGGGGAGTAGCCCTGGTGTAGGTGTTTGTCAGTGTTGCTCTCTTCATTTTGACAAACACAAAGGCACAAATAGCTAAAGATAACAGATTAGGATATCATCTGTGAGCAAAACAGAACCACAGGAAAATGACTCCTCATCATGTGATGTCTTGTGATATGAAAGAAACATAGTAAACATGTGCTTTGATTACTTTTGATGACGGGACCGTGAGCTACAAATGTTCACTTCAGCTAGCCTCTGTGCTATTTTACCTGCTGAATACTTTGTAGAGAATATTGTCCACTGTAAGACTGGGTCTAAAGTGGAAAGCGCAGTAGAAGGTCACTATTAAGAGTGACTTAAAACATAGAGGCATCACAACAGACAGGGGTCCAAACAAAGGCTAATACACATCCATGAGGTGGTGTGTATAAAGAGGTAGGAGTGCACCATGTCCCGAATCTGTTATATCAGAAAGGTTTTCCAGTCTTAGTCCATTCCACTTCTAGTTGTAGCTTACACATGCACACAGCTGTCCAGGGGCTCTCGGTACATGCAGAGGAACATTACTGCATTAACAGATTGGTGGCTCCTGGTAACTTGCTACCTTCTAGTGGTTTGGAAGACTGCTATCTAGAGAACTGTAACTGTTAAAGCTTGAATGGGGGTCTAGATAATAAGTGAAATGTGGGAACATCAGTGCTAGTAAATTTACTGTTCATTCTCTCAGCTCCACTGACCACACAGGAGCACTTGGTAGTTCTACAGTTACAGACTCTAGCACTGTTGTGTCTCGTCCACTTGTACTAACACACCACCACCACCACAGTGTCACAGAATGATCCACCACCCAATTCAAAGAATGCCTGCTCTGTGGGGGTCCTTAACACTGAAGGACAGGGTGAAGGTGAGCTAACACAGTCTATAACTGTAGAACTACAAAGTGCTCCTGTGTGGTCTGTGGAGCTCAAAAAGGGAGCAATGGCCCTCATTTCTCAAAATTGTGAAAATATATGAACCATTATTTATTTATTATTTCATATATGTATTTTTTATTTATATATTTTTATATATGTATTTTTGCTTTATATATATATATATATATATATATTTTTTTTTTTTTTTTTTTTTTTTTTTAAATATTTAAAAATAATTATAAAAAAATAATAATGGTTCATATATTTTCAAAATAAATATATATATATTATTTTTACATATTGTATTTTTTATGTTATATATACACACATATAAGGTGTGTGATTGATTTCGTAAATGAGTTTGTAAATGAATTCCAGCCCAACAAAATTGCATAAAAAGCATATTGTATTTCTTTATTATGAATAAATGCAATAAACTTGTGCTCTGACCTCTTCAGAAAACATGAAATCTGAGCAGAAATAAGAACATGTCATCCATTCAGTATCATCTAGTTTAGTGCGTAAGAAACAATCAAAAGTGTATTTAGACTTTATTAAAAAACACTGACAGGAATGTCTGGGATCTTCTTTAAGAACAGCAGTAGTGCATGACTTTACAGTACAGTACTCCTTCAGTGTGGAGTTCAATCAACATGCCTTTAATCCTTCCAAGAAATTAGTATTTACAATGGAGTACACTCTTAAAAAACAAGGATGCCACAACGGCTTATTTGGAGCGGTCATATGGACCATGTTTGGTTTTTTAAGGTACATCTCAATAGATGGGTAGTAAAATAAATGAAAATCGTCCAAAAGGAGAAACCTTTAAGACGCTTTCTTTTTAAGAGTTTAAGACCAGCACAGTTCAGCAAAATGGGTCATTGGTGATCAATTTATGGTCAATAGGAGGACTGACCGCTCGATGCCTCCTGAACGCAGTAGTTCGACCCATCAGGTAAAAGATCTCCGCTATGTTCAAGAGCAGAGACACACAGGCCACCACCAGCATGAAGAGGATGAAGATGGTCTTCTCCGTGGGACGGGACATGAAGCATTCAACTTTGTGTACGGGACAGGGGTCACCCTCACAGGTGATTCGAGGGACCATCATGAAGCCATACAGGAGGTACTGGGCCACGATGAAACCCGCCTCAAACAAGATGGTCACGCATATGCAGGCTATGTAGACGCACAAGAGGTTGCCTTTGTAGCGAAGCTTCCCGTTGTCGTCTGTGTATTTGGGCAGCTTCAGCCCTTTCTTCTCAGCCTGGTTCTGGAGCTTCTGCCTCAGCTTGTCCTCTTTGTGGATGACGTGTAGGACGTAGCCCAGGTAGACCAGGGTGGGCAAGGACACGAAGAGGACCTGGAGGACCCAGAAGCGAATGTGGGAGATCGGGAAATGGTTGTCGTAGCACACGTTCTTACAACCAGGCGTGTTGATGTTACACACCATGGCTGACTGCTCGTCACCCCACACCTTATCCACTCCAGCTCCGAGGACAGTGATCCTGAAGATCAAGAGCACAGTCATCCACACCTTCCCAATGCTGGTGGAGTGGGACTGCACCTTGTCCAGAAGTTTGGAGAGAAATCCCCAATCTCCCATGGTCTACACTGCACTGTCGACAGAGGAAGGGATGGTTAGGAGAGAAGGGGAAGTCAAAGACAAAGTAGCAGAATGCTGACTTGTGAACCTTTCACCCGTATTCTTTGCAAGTTTTTAGTCTTATTTTAGAAAGTCATTATATTAAAGAAACCAACCTGTTGCTACAGTAAAATGAATGTAAATGTAAGTTATAGTTAAACTAAACCATAATAATAAATACACATTATCAGTTAAAGACCATACCTGCTGTTAAACTCTGAAAGTAACTGATGATAAAACTAGTCAATGTCTGTCCAAGTAAAACACACATCCATCTTTAAATACCACGCTCAGTAAAAGTGTAAGGCGTCTTACATGGTATGTGCCGTATTTTTTGCCTGGTATGTGCCGTATAGTTGAAGCCAATCCAACAGTCGAGTGCTGATACTGGAGATAATGTCTCTAAACTGTTCCCATTGAATCACTCTTGGGTCACCAACTTTATAATTCCATCCTATAGGCGCATCATCAAAACGAGAGAGGTCCACCCACTGCCGCCTGAGCTCAGAGAATCATTGTGCAACACAGTAAGAGAACACGTAGTCATCCCCCTCCACACTTTTTCACACAGAGTGTCACACTTTAATCTCCATGAGCTTGTTCTGCAAAACTGTCTTTAGGACCGTAACCTCGAACAGTGTCCACACACTTCCACAGTCATCTAACTCACATGTCCACTGTTCAGAAAGGAACCTAATACAGCCACTTCATTTGACTTTTTTCCATGACACTCTGAGAAAGAGGGATCTTTAGTAAAGGCAATGGCTTTATCTAGAACCATGCGTTCCATATAGAAGCATCTGCATCGTCAATTGTTTCCTCAGGTTTATTGAGAATGTGCAGTTTGTGGTTTTATACAGCACAAGTTTTTATACAGCTACACTGAACCATGTACACACATATTGTCCATCAACTTGAAGGACCTTTAAATCATGCAGAAGGTTCTAGTACAACTCATGGTCCTATACAGCCATTGCTTTTAATTCAGAACCCTCAAAGAACCCTTTTTATTATTTAGTCACATGGTGTAGACATCACTTGGATACACTGGAGTGAAATATCATACTTCAGACATGTAGTTTTACAAAGAAGGTTCCGACTGATGGAGAATGTGTTGCATGTGGTTCTACAGTACACAGAAACTTTCTGAAAATGGTTCTATTCAGCACCAATAAGTGTTCTTCTACTGTGATGTTGGACTTATTACAGTGGATGAACCAGTTTTGGTACTGTATACTGTACAGAACCATTTACATGTCCCATGCCCCATGTCCCTCAATCTATAAAGAACTCATGGTTCTAAATAGAAAGAACCTTTGAAGAACCATTCCTTAAGAGTTAAGGATTTATTATAACATTAGGAGCTCAGTAAATGAATTCCAATCTAAAGAGAAAAATAATCTGGGGTCCACCATCACACACACTGTTAAGCAAGACCACAGAGTTTTCCATGGGCTCCCTAAGTGCTCTTGTTTCACAGTGTGTGTGTTGGTGGACTCCAGATACATATGTTAATATGCACAAGCCCCATTTAAGAACTGTACAAATGTGTATTGTCAGTAATGTACCTTAGGCATGTCATGTTTGAGCCCAGTGCCCAAAGATTCTGGGTTGGACCCGACGCAGCCCTGATTGGGATGAATGGATAATAAATGAATGAATGAATGAATGAATGAATGAATGAGTTAATTAATATCATGTCTGACTCATTTCAGAGAGCCCTCTGCTGCATTCTTGTGCGTCTAATCTCATGTATAGGCCTCAATTTCTCCCATTTCAATCCTCATTGCTCCTTAGCAGCTCAACACAGTCTCAACATTTCAGGCACAGAGTTGTAACAGTGTGTTAATGTGAAACATCATTTATTAAAGTCGTTTTTCATTCAGACCAGGGCTGTCAATCCAAATCCATGGAGAGTTGATGTGGGTGCAGATGCGACACCTCATTCCACCTGTTTTTAATCAATAGATCTTGGCTCTCAGTAATCGTGGGGCTGCTGCCTGGTAGAAAGGAAAACCTGGACCCACACTGGCCCTTTGAGGATTTGGTTTGACACCCCTGATTCAGATGGTGGAATGGCCATTAGGGGGCATAAGATTTCAGCTATGGGCCAAATTCAATTGTGCAATTTATTATTTATTTTCCAGTTTCAAATGAAATCTTTGATAAAAAATAAGACAAACTGGAAGTCACAGAGGAATTAACCACACCCTTTTGTTTCCAGTAGAATCTATAACTCACACTTATTTCACTGTTCCCTCTTTTTCCATCACTTTTCACATTTTAGTCATCACCACTTCCCCTATAGGGTTTTTTTCATATTGTGACATACAGAAGTGTTGAGAGCCAGAGTTAATTTATTAGAAACCAGACCAAACACAGCCCCCCCCAGCTTCGCAGTCTTAACACACCCACAGTCAGTGTCCAGTAACTTTTGACCTGGGTCATCAGAGGTCTTGTTTTCCTGACTGATAGTCCCATATCTCAGCGTCCTGATGTTTTTTTTTTATCTCATTTCCATCACTGCCAATTCTTACTGGACCTCAGGAGTTGAGAAAAAAAAACAGCTTTCCGGTCCTGTGTTTGGTCCATTTAGACACAGTTTGAAAAGAGGCAGTGGCTTTCTTCACGTGCCTCAGAGGAGACAAGCTTGTGGAGTCCTAGCAAGTGAGTAGAAGTGGTGATGAAACTGGGTCTGTTCCTGCCTTGCGCCCAGTGATACCAGATATGCTCCAGACCCACCGTGGATTGAGATGAAGAGCTTACAGAAGATGAATGAATGAATATATAAA
Source organism: Hoplias malabaricus (assembly GCF_029633855.1). NCBI lineage: Eukaryota > Metazoa > Chordata > Actinopteri > Characiformes > Erythrinidae > Hoplias > Hoplias malabaricus. The sequence continues at coordinate 6,283,409 of NC_089806.1, forward strand.
CAAATAAGTATATAAAAATACAGGGCAATGACCTCCATGTCTTCTCAGAGATTTTCTTTACATCAGCTTCTGTGGCTCTTTGTGAGTTATGAGGTATTAAACGATACATTGAGCTTGAAAACGGAGGTATAGTTGATGTACAGCTGTATGCAGTGTGCTTTACCAAAGAGCTGTGCAGAGACTTCAGTCTGATCACAACTGTACTTCTCAGTGAAGATGAGACATTCCTATACACTGTAAAAAACATCAGATTTCAGATATGTCGATGAAACATAAAAATACAAGTGATTTCATGAAGATGAACTTTTTCAAATCGTGTTTTCCAAGCTTCTAAAGCGACTCATTGAGTCTGCAACTGGAGACGTGCAGATACTTCTTCCACAGGTCATTGAACATTACTTTTAATTCATTGAAGTGGCAAGCCACTGTGACATTGAAGGAACTACATTTTCTTAATTTATTAACTAATTTAAAGCAACATTTTGGACATTCTTTGCCGTGATATACTTGTGATGATAGGTAGCTTTCTATATATTTCCTGCATGTCCTATGCTTAAGTTTGCTGACAATAACATTAGCTTATTATTAAACAAAAAATGCTACAAGCTTCATAAACTCAATGTGATCATTGTTTTTCAAGCAAAGCTTTATGGCCATGTCCTTTCGTTTGTTTACTTTGGGCAGTGAGCTCAGGTTTGTTGATATGTGCCTGTGGATGCTAATCAATTAATTTAAATAGTAAAGTCATTTCACCTGTTTGCTGAAAATTCAGCTGTAAAATAAGCATAGTAATGTTTTGTATAAAAACAATACATTTTTAAAGTGGTAAAAAAGTGGTAAAGACACTTAAACAATACATTTTTAAAAGTGATGATTTCTAGACTTATTTTAAAAAGTTTACAAGTTTATAATTTTTGCTGAAATACAGACTCAAAAATAGGCATCGAATCAAACATTGCATTGAAATGAAGGTTTGTAGCTTATTGGGTGACACATAAGTTATAAATAAATGAAAACATAAATAAGGTGCATTAAACCACAGAGAACTGAAGCATTGATATGTATTCTATCATTTTTGTAAACGTAAGAATTGGAAGCAAAATAATCATTTAATTTGTGTTTTTAGTTGTGCTAAAACTTTTAAAGAAGAGTTTCACAGAGTTCTTTTACAGAAGAGGGATCAAAATGTCCATCCTGGAAATAACCAGAGTTAGGGAAGACCCTTTAGAAAACTTTACTGTTGTGATTGAGGAGGCTCCTGCTCTGGAAGGGCTTATTTTCCCCACAGCATTTGTGATTATTTTATTATGCACTCAACACTGAATACACTAAAGCATTTCGAACATTTGAACACATGTTTTGTAAAAGTGCAGACTTTCCTTGTACCATTTATATATATTTAAATATATTTGTATCTTTGTTTCAGGGCGGCACGTTGGCGCAGCAGGTAGTGTCGCAGTCACACAGCTCCAGGGGCCTGGAGGTTGTGGGTTCGATTCCCGCTCCGGGTGACTGTCTGTGAGGAGTTGGTGTGTTCTCCCTGTGTCTGTGTGGGTTTCCTCCGGGTGCTCCGGTTTCCTCCCACAGTCCAAAAACACACGTTGCAGGTGGATTGGCGACTCGAAAGTGTCCGTAGGTGTGAATGTGTGTGTGTCTGTGTTGCCCTGTGAAGGACTGGCGTCCCGTCCAGGGTGCATTCCCGCCTTGCGCCCGATGATTCCAGGTAGGCTCTGGACCCCCCGCGACCCTAAATTGGATAAGCAGTTACAGATAATGGATGGATGGATGTATGTATCTTTGTTTCAGCAGTTGAGGTGTCAGGGTCGCGGAGGGGGACTGACGGAGGCGGACGCACACGCTACAACACAGACGTTTTTTTAAACCAAAACAAACACAAACAGACTTGAGGGTAAACACGACGACTGATAAATGAAAGGACTAGAAACAACAACATGAAACGAGGAAACAAAACAAGGAACAACTGACTAGGAATTAGAACACGACTAGGAAATGGAAACAACACGAAACAAATGACCGATGCAAGGAAGTGACACAAGGGAACTTAAATACAAGAACAGACGAGACACACCTGAAACAGATAACGAGGATTAGGGATAAGGAGGCGGAACAAACGCGGGACAAAGGCGGAGACATGGACAATAACAGACAGAGCCATGTGCTGAGAGAGCACATGGCGGGGAAAACAAACAGGACTGGGCCAGCATGTGACATGATTAATACAAAATTCAGTTTATATTTTACTGCCGCTGCCAACAAACAAGACTTCGACTTAAAATGTTTTAGTAACTAATTTCAAAGTGTGTTTTTTTAGTTATCAATTGCAACATGAAATTAAGAGTCAAATTTCCTTGACTCTTTCAGTATTTCATGATTGTATTCAAAAAACACATTTTATAAAATTCAGAAAATATTTCCTCACCATTCGTTACCTCTCAGGTCTGTTTGTGCGTTAGGAACCGGTCTAATGTGTTTACAAAGCCACGAAGTCTGTAAATGAATGAAAAACCAAACTGTCTCAGTCGGGTATGCTAGTTTCTTTCTCTCTCTCTCGCTCTCTGCTTACGGCAGAGGCATCTGGAGTTGTTTTACACAACAGACAGAACTCCAAACGTTGAAAAGCATGAGCTGAAATGAGGATTTTGCTCTATTCCTGCTCCTTTGAGTTGAGGTGACATATCAATTAAAGTTGAACTAACCTTGAAAACCCGTTATGGCAAGTTACATTTGCAGTTTTAAGCAACAAATTCACCTTAAAGTTGGACCAACTTAAAATGGTGATGAAGTCTGTTACTTAATTTGTTTAAGTCTCTTAATTGTTTTTTAACAGTGTAGTTGGCTGTATCCCTATAGTCAGCGTTCCTCTGTTCAACAAGAACCAGGGATTTTTCTGGAGCAGTGTTTCTGTCTGCACCTAATCGATCTAATCAATTTCACAATGATGGGGCACTGTAAAATAAATCTGTACTTGGAGTCATGTTCCCATAAGAGGATGTTTACAGGAGTGAATGACATTCTCAGATACTGACAGCATGAGAAATGTCTGCAGCTTGGCATGATATTCCAAAAACTCTAAAAACATTTCAAGGTAATGAGCATCCATGCCAGGAACTGAATTCCCCCAGAAAGGAAGGTGCCTGAAAACTGGAGTGTATAAATCCAACCCCTGACAAAGTTCTTATATCAGTTCCAGCTGCAAACGCAAAGACAGCACTAAAGAAAGGAGCTCCCCACACTTTCCAGGTGAGACACTTCTCGTTTGGTCAGATTAGGGCTCAGTGTCTCCTGCAGCTCTGTCTCTGGGAACCGATGAACTGCTGCGAGAGAAATGTGTCTCCTGCAGCTCTGTCACTGGGAGCCGATGAACCATGGAGAGAGGGCCATGTCTCCCGTTGCTCTGTCTCTGGGAGCCGATGAACAGCGGAGAGAGAGCCGTGTCTCGGCAGCTCTGTCTCAGGGAGCCGATAAACCACAGAGATAGAGCCGTGTCTCCTGCAGCTCTGTCTCTGGGGGTCGATGAACAGTGGAGAGAGAGCCGTGTCTCTGCAGCTCTGTCTCAGGGAGCTGATGAAACAGGAAGAGAGAGCCATGCCACCTGCAGCTCTGTCTCTGGGAGCCAATGAATCAGGGAGAGAAGGCCGTGTCTCCTGCAGCTCTGTCTCTGGAAGCCAATGAACCGCGGAGATAGAGCCGTGTCTCCTGCAGCTCTGTCTCTGGGAGCCGATGAGCCACGGAGATAGAGCCGTGTCTCCTGCAGCTCTGTCTCTGGGAGCCGATGAACTACGGAGAGAGAGCCGTGTCTCTGCAGCTCTGTCTCTGGGAGCCGATGAACCGTTGCGAGAGAAATGTGTCTCCTGCAGCTCTGTCTCTGGGAACCGATGAACCATTGCGAGAGAAATGTGTCTCCTGCAGCTCTGTCTCTGGGAGCCGATGAACAGCGGAGATAGAGCAGTGTCTCCTGCAGCTCTGTCTCTGGGAGCCGATGAGTCATGGAGAAAAAACCATGTCTCCTGCAGCTGTCTCTGGGAGCTGATGAACTGTGGAGAGAGAGCCGTGTCTCCTGCAGCTCTGTCTCTGGGAGCCGATGAGCCACGGAGATAGAGCCATGTCTCCTGCAGCTCTGTCTCTGAGAGCCGATGAACTACGGAGAGAGAGCCGTGTCTCTGCAGCTCTGTCTCTGGGAACCGAGGAACCGTTGCGAGAGAAATGTGTCTCCTGCAGCTCTGTCACTGGGAGCCGATGAACCACGGAGAGAGGGCCATGTCTCCCTTTGCTCTGTCTCTGGGAGCCGATGAACAGCGGAGATAGAGCAGTGTCTCCTGCAGCTCTGTCTCTGGGAGCCGATGAGTCGTGGAGAAAGAGCCATGTCTCCTGCAGCTGTCTCTGGGAGCTGATGAACTGTGGAGAGAGGGCCGTGTCTCCTGCAGCTCTGTCTCTGGGAGCCGATAAATCGCGGAGAGAGGGCCATGCCTCCTGTTGCTCTGTCTCTGGGAGCCGATGAATGGCGGAGAGAGAGAGCCGTGTCTCCTGCAGCTCTGTCTCTGGGAGCTGATGAACCGCGGAGAGAGAGCCATGTCTCCTGCAACTCCGTCTCTGGAAGTACAAGACCCGTGTAGAGAGATGTCTCCCGCTCCCAGTCAGCCCCGGTGTTCTAACGAGTTGTACTCTCGATTATCTAAAATAAAGTAGCTAAAGTTTGGACAAAAAGTAGCTAGATTTGGTGCTGCTCAGTTTCTTTCCTCATGATAATGCACTAGAAGGTCTGAAATGTCACTAAATTTAGCAGCAAAATCACTAACTTGGCTATACCGAGCAGCAGCTTGGACCCGTACGTGACGTTTCCAAAGGTCTATACGTCATGACTTAACAAGCGGATATCATCGCTGTCCTATTAAATACATCTCCCAGAATAGTAACTTTACAGGAGAACCATTAAACCGTCTATTTTCGAATGAAGTAGTAAACTAAACATCCACAAACATGGAGATACGTGTTTTTAATTGGACACCAATAATTTTTTTGTGTGTGTTTGTGTAAATGAGTGGGTAAATCCTTTACAGAGCATGAAAGAATGAATGAGTGAGTGTGTGTGTGTTACATTTTATTTATATATATATATTTTTAATTTTATGGACAGTTATATACGTGTTTTTAAATATTAAAGCAAAAATTTAAATCGGTGTTCAAAACAAGGAGCTGACGCTTGTGCTCATACACTACGGCCTATTTTCCACTGCAGGACCTGCCATAGCAAACCACAGGACCACAGAACCACTCTGTGGGAGGGGCTTAAATGACATAGGGATCCGCTGATTGGCTCTTTAAGCCTTTTGATCTTTAATTATGAAGTTTTTCTGTAACTCGACTTTTCCTGTTCCTGATTTAGCAACGGAAATATAAACCGTATCCAGGCTAATGGCTCCTCAGTGGCACAGAATGACCTTAAGAACTATTTGGCCCCACGGTGGAAAAGAGACTGGTGTGTTGTAAAGTTTATAGACATCTTTACACTGAGTGAGTTCAGCTACTATAAGGTTCACCAGCTCTGGACAGAGATGCTCAGCTGTGGACACAAAGTCTGTATTATCTCCACACAACAGTCAGAGGTGAAATGAGATGTGGAGCACTGTGTCCATTCCAGATGTGAATCCAGATGTGAGAGACTTTATGAAAGATTGCAGGTGTGCTTGAGTCAGAGCCTGAGACCCTGTGCTATAAGAGGAACCTCTGTTTTGTGTCACTTTCCCATAATGAGGTGGGGTTTAACAAGGTTCCTCAGAAAATAGCAGGAAACATATGTAATATCCCAGAGGAGCCTGATATTCCAAAACAATGAACACATTTCAGGGAAAACAGGGCTCTTTGCCAGAAGCAGAATCACATCCAAACCAGCCTCATGAACAGAGCAGAGCAGAAGGGGATTGGTCGGACAGAAAAGAAGTTGGTAAACGACTGTAGTGTATAAGCACCACTCCAGATGAGTCCATGTACCAGTTCCAGCTGCGTAACACCAAGACAGCACTGAAAAACACACGGTTCTCCACAGGTTTCAGGTGAGAAACGTCTCCTTTGGTCAGTTTACTGCTGTCTGTGTAGAACTCTGTTACTTTAATAGTGTGGGGTCTTAAAGAAAACTTCAGCAAAAACAGCTTAACTGAGTGTATTTGACCATTTATGTTGTTGCTGTCCAAGAACGTGTGTGTGTGTGTGTGTGGGTGTGTGTGTGTGACATTCCTCTACAGATATTTTCCGTTCTCTTACCTCCACTGAGTAGAGACTCTGTCTATTGTTCCTTTTTCATTCAGTCTCAGAGTTCAGTCTGTGTTCAGCTGATTCTCCTGTGCATGAAGCTCCACATCGTTTCAAGGTGCATTTGTTGATGTAGCAGTGGATGGTGGTTCTAGGAAGTGCTACAGAGCCCATTGTCTTTATATGTCACATGTCACAAAATCTACATGTGTTTATATTTACAAACTATGGATCTACACACTTTTACTATTTTACCAGCTCAACAGGAGCACTTTGTAGTTCTACAGTTACAAACTGTAGTTTGTTGCTCTGCATACTTTTTAGCTTCCTTTACCCCTGTTCTTCAGCACTCAGGACCCCCACAGAGCAGGTGTGATGTGGTGGTAGATCATTCTCAGCGCTGCAGTGACACTGACGTGGTGGTGGTGTGTTAGTGTGTGTTGTGCTGGTGTAGAGTGGATCAGACACAGCAGTGCTGCTGGAGTTTTTAAACCCCTCAGTGTCTGGACTGAGAACAGTCCACCGACCAAAAACATCCAGCCGACAGCGTCCTGTGTCACTGATGAAGGACTAGAGGACGACTGACACACACTGTGCAGCGACAGACGAGCTACTGTCTCTGACTTTACATCTACAAGGTGGACCAAGCTTATATGTGTACTACAAACCGGATTTCCAAAAAAGTTGGGACACTAAACAAGTTGTGAATAAAAACTGAATGCAATGATGTGGAGGTGCCAACATCTAATATTTTATTCAGAATAGAACACAAATCACAGATCAAAAGTTTAAACTGAGAAAATGTATCATTTTAAGGGAAAAATATGTTGTTTCAAAATTTCATGACGTCAACAAATCCCAAAAAAGTTGGGACAAGGCCATTTTTTACCACTGTGTGGCATCTCCCTTCTTCTTACAACACTCAGACGTCTGGGGACAGAGGAGACCAGTTTCTCAAGTTTAGAAATAGGAATGCTCTCCCATTCATGTCTAATACAGGCCTCTAACTGTTCAATCGTCTTGGGCCTTCTTTGTTGCACCTTCCTCTTTATGATGCGCCAAATGTTCTCTACAGGTGAAAGATCTGGACTGCAGGCTGCCATTTCAGTCCCCGGATCCTTCTCCTACGTAGCAATGATGTTGTGATTGCTGTAGAATGTGGTCTGGCATTATCTTGTTGAAAAATGCAGGGTCTTCCCTGAAAGAGATGACGTCTAGATGGGAGCATATGTTGTTCTAGAACCTGAACATAGTTCTCTGCATTAATGGTGCCTTTCCAGACATGCAAGCTGCCCATGCCACAAGCACTCATGCAACCCCATACCATCAGTGATGCAGGCTTCTGAACGGAGCGTTGATAACAACTTGGGTTATCCTTGTCCTCTCTGGTCCGGATGACATGGAACCCCAGTGTTCCATAAAGAACTTCAAATCGTGACTCATCTGACCACAGAACAGTCTTCCATTTTGCCACACTCCATTTTAAAAGACCCCTGGCCCAGTGCAAACGTCTGAGCTTGTGGAGCTCGTTTAGAAATGGCTTCCTCTTTGCACTGTAGAGTTTCAGCTGGCGACGGTGGATGGCACGGTGGATTGTGTTCACTGACAATGGCCCGGAGATCACAAGCATCCAGTAGAGTTTTACGGCCTTGACCCTTACGCACAGCAATTGTTCCAGATTCTCTGAATCTTTTGATGATGTTATGCACGGTTGATGGTGATAACTTTCTTTGCTATTGTACGCTGGGTAACACCATTCTGGTATCGCTGCACTATCTTTCTGCGCAACAATGGTGGAATTGGTGATCCTCTTACCATCTTGGCTTCAGAGAGACACTGACACTCTGAGAAGCTCTTTTTATACCCAATCATGTTGTCAATTGACCTAATTAGTGTTAATTGGTCTTTCAGCTGTTCCTTATATGCTCAATTTCCTTTTTCCAGTCACTTATTGCTACTTGTCCCAACTTTTTTGGGGTTTGTTGACACTGAAATTTTGAATAAACATATTTTTCCTTTAAAATGTTACATTTACTCAGATTAAACTTTTGATCTGTCATCTATGTTCTATTACGAATAAAATATTGACATTTGCCGTCTCCACATCATTGCAGTTTTTATTCACAATTTGTTTAGTGTCCCAACTTTTTTGGAATCCGGTTTGTATATAATCAGCTTAAATTGTCATTTTTTACTTATCTTTTTAAATCTTTTTCACTCCCATCACCTCCAGTTTTCCTGCTGGTAGTTGGAACTGAACCAATCAGTATCCAGTCCTTAGCCCTCTTCTCTAAACATCAGGCTATGGCTGCCACATTAATAAAATTAACATTAATATGGTTTTAATATGAATATTAAAATTGCTGTGTTCAAATTAAGCAGTATATCGTGATGTTTATAGTGTATTAGGAGAATGTTGAGTGTGGTTACTTTTACTTTGAGCGATTGCCTAATTTCCCTGTCTTTGACCAGTGAGAAAATACCTAATTTTGTATTTATTTATTTATTTTTATCTATGGCAGCAATTCTGAGAAGCAGTCGAGATGGGATATAGCCAGCTTTTCTCACAGTGGATGGAGGAGCTTCTGACCCACTCTACGTTCATTGGCAGAGTCTGGCTGAGCGTCCTCTTCCTCTTCAGAGTGTTTGTGCTGATTGTGGAAGCTGGTGTCCTACCACCGGACACAGCCAGAGATATTGTGTGTGATACAGAACAACCTGGCTGCAATAAAGTCTGCAATGATCACTTTATCCCAGTCGCTCCTGTGCGGTTCTGGGTGGCTCAGTTCATTATTGCATCCACTCCGACTCTGCTCTACCTCGCTTACACCCTTCACGTGGTCTACGCAGAGGGAGAGGCCACTAAAGGAAACAACAGAGAGCCCAGTGCGAGGGTCAGCAGGAGTGTGACGTGCAGCTACTTTGCTCAACTGCTTGTTAAGATCCTCCTAGAGGTGGCGTTCATTATCGGTCAGTGGTTTACATATGGTCTGGTGATGAGGGGGACATTGTCCTGTAACGTGAGTCCATGTCCCCACAGAGTGGACTGCTTCCTCCCACGATCTACGGAGATGACAGTCTTTTCCATCTGCATGGTCGTCCTCGCAGGCACGTCTGCCGCCTTGAACGCTCTCGAAGGTCTTCTGCTTTTCATAAAGTTAAGGAGACGACGTCAAAACCGTGGTCTGCCATCTTCGTGCTTCACAGAATCCTACGACATGAAGCAGAGCAATGAGTGAAGAGAGGACCACAAGGGGCAGCATTTTGGAGAAAGAGCACGGGTGGATTACACATGTCCAAATGAACTGGTTTGCTTTAGTCACTGGCTGTTTCCCCGAACACAGAGCTCCACCAAACTGTGGAAATGGACTTCTACAACAGCAATGGACAGCTCAACACACTTGGAGAACATTCATTCATTCAACTTCTGTCACTCACACACTCACCCAGTCACTCACACACTCACCCAGTCAATCACACACTCACCCAGTCACTCACACACTCACCCAGTCAATCACACACTCACCCAGTCAATCACACACTCACCCCGTCACTCACACACTCACCCAGTCACTCACACATTCACCCAGTCACTCATGCACTCACCCAGTCACTCACACCTGTGGACAGTTTCACACACTCACCCAGTCACTCACACACTCACACCTGTGGACAGTGTCACACACTCACCCAGTCACTCACACACTCACCCAGTCACTCACACACTCACCCAGTCACTCACACACTCACCCAGTCACTCACACACTCACACCTGTGGACGGTGTCACACACTCACCCAGTCACTCACACACTCACACCTGTGGACGGTGTCACACACTCACCCAGTCACTTACACACTCACACTTGTGGACAGTTTCACACACTCACCCAGTCACTCACACACTCATACCTGTGGACAGTTTCACACACTCACCCAAACACTCAATTCTGTAGACAGTTTCACAAACTCACACAGTCATTCACACTCTCACACCGGTGGATAGTGTCACACACTCTTCCAGTCACTCACACACTCACACCTATGGACAGTTTCACACACTCACACAGTCATTCACACTCTCACACCTGTGGACAGTGTCACACACTCACCCAGTCACTCACACACTCACACCTGTGGACAGTGTCACACAGTCACCCAGTCACTCACAGATTCACCCAGTCACTCACACACTCACAGCTGTGGACAGTGTCACACACTCACCCAGTCACACACACACTCACACCTGTGGACAATTTCACACACTCACCCAGTCACTCACACCTGTGGACAGTTTCACACATTCACCCTGTCAAACACACACTCACACCTGTGGACAGTTTCACAAACTCACCCAGTCACTCACACACTCACAACTGTGGACAGTTTCACACACTCACCCAGTCACTCACACACTCACACCTGTGGACAGTGTCACACACTCACCCAGTCATTCACACCTGTGGACAGTTTCACACACTCACCCAGTCACTCACACACTCACACCTGTGGACAGTGTCACACACTCACCCAGTCATTCACATATGTGGACAATTTCACACACTCACCCAGTCACTCACACACTCACACCTGTGGACAGTGTCACACACTCACCCAGTCATTCACACCTGTGGACAGTTTCACACACTCACCCAGTCACTCACACACTCACACCTGTGGACAGTGTCACACACTCACCCAGTCATTCACATATGTGGACAATTTCACACACTCACCCAGTCACTCACACACTCACACCTGTGGACAGTGTCACACACTCACCCAGTCACTCACACTTGTGGACAGTTTCACACACTCACCCAGTGACTCACACACTCACACCTGTGGACAGTTACACACACTCATCCATCACTCACACACTCACACCTGTGGACAGTGTCACACACTCACTCAGTCACTCACACACTCACACCTGTGGACAGTGTCACACACTCACCCATTCATTCACATATGTGGACAATTTCACACACTCACCCAGTCACTCACACACTCACACCTGTGGACAGTTTCACACACTCACACGCTCACACCTGTGGACAGTGTCACACACTCACCCAGTCACTCACACACTCACACCTGTAGACAGTTTCACACACTCACCCAGTCACTCACACACTCACACCTGTGGACAGTTTCACACACTCACCCAGTCACTCACACACTCACACCTGTGGACAGTGTCACACAGTCACCCAGTCACTCACAGATTCACCCAGTCACTCACACACTCACAGCTGTGGACAGTGTCACACACTCACCCTGTCACACACACACTCACACCTGTGGACAATTTCACACACTCACCCAGTCACTCACACCTGTGGACAGTTTCACACATTCACCCTGTCACACACACACTCACACCTGTGGACAGTTTCACACACTCACCCAGTCACTCACACACTCACAACTGTGGACAGTTTCACACACTCACCCAGTCACTCACACACTCACACCTGTGGACAGTGTCACACACTCACCCAGTCATTCACACACTCACACCTGTGGACAGTGTCTCACACACTCTCACAGTCACTCACACACTCACCCAGTCACTCACACACTCACCCAGTCACTCAAACACTCACACCTGTGGACGGTGTCACACACTCACCCAGTCACTCACACACTCACACCTGTGGACGGTGTCACACACTCACCCAGTCACTTACACACTCATACCTGTGGACAGTTTCACACACTCACCCAATCACTCAATTCTGTAGACAGTTTCACAAACTCACACAGTCATTCACACTCTCACACCGGTGGATAGTGTCACACACTCTTCCAGTCACTCACACACTCACACCTGTGGACAGTGTCACACAGTCACCCAGTCACTCACAGATTCACCCAGTCACTCACACACTCACAGCTGTGGACAGTGTCACACACTCACCCTGTCACACACACACTCACACCTGTGGACACTTTCACACACTCACCCAGTCACTCACACCTGTGGACAGTTTCACACATTCACCCTGTCAAACACACACTCACACCTGTGGACAGTTTCACACACTCACCCAGTCACTCACACACTCACAACTGTGGACAGTTTCACACACTCACCCAGTCACTCACACACTCACACCTGTGGACAGTGTCACACACTCACCCAGTCATTCACACCTGTGGACAGTTTCACACACTCACCCAGTCACTCACACACTCACACCTGTGGACAGTGTCACACACTCACCCAGTCATTCACATATGTGGACAATTTCACACACTCACCCAGTCACTCACACACTCACACCTGTGGACAGTGTCACACACTCACCCAGTCATTCACACCTGTGGACAGTTTCACACACTCACCCAGTCACTCACACACTCACACCTGTGGACAGTGTCACACACTCACCCAGTCATTCACATATGTGGACAATTTCACACACTCACCCAGTCACTCACACACTCACACCTGTGGACAGTGTCACACACTCACCCAGTCACTCACACTTGTGGACAGTTTCACACACTCACCCAGTGACTCACACACTCACACCTGTGGACAGTTACACACACTCATCCATCACTCACACACTCACACCTGTGGACAGTGTCACACACTCACTCAGTCACTCACACACTCACACCTGTGGACAGTGTCACACACTCACCCATTCATTCACATATGTGGACAATTTCACACACTCACCCAGTCACTCACACCTGTGGACAGTTTCACACACTCACACACTCACACCTGTGGACAGTGTCACACACTCACCCAGTCACTCACACACTCACACCTGTGGACAGTTTCACACACTCACCCAGTCACTCACACACTCACACCTGTGGACAGTGTCACACAGTCACCCAGTCACTCACAGATTCACCCAGTCACTCACACACTCACAGCTGTGGACAGTGTCACACACTCACCCTGTGACACACACACTCACACCTGTGGACAATTTCACACACTCACCCAGTCACTTACACCTGTGGACAGTTTCACACATTCACCCTGTCACACACACACTCACACCTGTGGACAGTTTCACACACTCACCCAGTCACTCACACACTCACAACTGTGGACAGTTTCACACACTCACCCAGTCACTCACACACTCACACCTGTGGACAGTGTCACACACTCACCCAGTCATTCACACCTGTGGACAGTTTCACACACTCACCCAGTCACTCACACACTCACACCTGTGGACAGTGTCACACACTCACCCAGTCATTCACATATGTGGACAATTTCACACACTCACCCAGTCACTCACACACTCACACCTGTGGACAGTGTCACACACTCACCCAGTCATTCACACCTGTGGACAGTTTCACACACTCACCCAGTCACTCACACACTCACACCTGTGGACAGTGTCACACACTCACCCAGTCATTCACATATGTGGACAATTTCACACACTCACCCAGTCACTCACACACTCACACCTGTGGACAGTGTCACACACTCACCCAGTCACTCACACTTGTGGACAGTTTCACACACTCACCCAGTGACTCACACACTCACACCTGTGGACAGTTACACACACTCATCCAGTCACTCACACACTCACACCTGTGGACAGTGTCACACACTCACTCAGTCACTCACACACTCACACCTGTGGACAGTGTCACACACTCACCCATTCATTCACATATGTGGACAATTTCACACACTCACCCAGTCACTCACACACTCACACCTGTGGACAGTTTCACACACTCACACACTCACACCTGTGGACAGTGTCACACACTCACCCAGTCATTCACACACTCACACCTGTGGACAGTTTCACACACTCACCCAGTCACTCACACACTCACACCTGTGGACAGTTTCAAACACTCACCCAGTCACTCACACACTCACACCTGTGGACAGTGTCTCACACACTCTCACAGTCACTCACACACTCACACCTGTGGACAGTGTCACACACTCACCCAGTCACTCACACACTCACACCTGTGGACAGTGTCACACAGACTCTCACAATCACTCACACCTGTGGACACTTGGACTGACAGTAGAATCCATGGATAAAGAGATATGATACTATTATAATGCAATTATACAGGACAGGCAATAATCAGAGTGTATGAGTGTGTATAACCACAGAGGTTCACAGGAATATGAGTTCATAAACCAGACTGGAGTGACTAAGTGAATGAATAGAAAAGGAAAAAGTAGCAAAATAAAGTGATAAAAGGAGGGGTGCTGGGGCTGTAGCTGTGAGTGTCCATTCCAGAGAAATGGTCACATGATCCCTCTTCAACTCCTGTAATTGCTTCACATAAAATGCTTGTTTTATGAATTAAAGGGTCATAATGCACTAAAAGTACATTAAACTAAAGGTAGTACACTCTTTATCCTTGTTTATTAACTGAGAACATACTGACATTCACAAGAAATCGCAGGCTCCGCCCCCCTGGCCTAATGCACGTGTTTCATCTCCCACTGGGCTGTCCAAGGCATCTCTGGACCGGATACTCTGGAGTTTCTCTAGAAATTCTCTGGAGTTTTGTGTGCGAAAGAGGCATTCGATTCTTCTTTGTCTTCCTTCATTTCAGCTTCTGTAACTGGAGCAGTATGAGGTGGAACACAACACACCAGATGTGAATCCAGATGTGTGAGAGACTTTATGAAAGATTGCAGGTGTACTTGAGTCGGAGCCTGAGACACTGTGGTATAAGAGGAACCTCTATTTTGTGTCACTTTCCCAAAATGAGGTGGGGTTTAATGAAAAAAAATATATTTCCGAAAAAAATATACTTATTTCCTCAGAAAATAGCAGAAAACATATGTAATATCCCAGAGGAGCCTGATATTCCAAAACAATGAACACATTTCAGGGAAAACAGGGCTCTTTGCCAGAAGCAGAATCACATCCAAACCAGCCTCATGAACAGAGCAGAGCAGAAGGGGATTGGTCGGACAGAAAAGAAGTTGGTAAACGACTGTAGTGTATAAGCACCACTCCAGATGAGTCCATGCACCAGTTCCAGCTGCGTAACACCAAGACAGCACTGAAAAACACACGGTTCTCCACAGGTTTCAGGTGAGAAACGTCTCCTTTGGTCAGTTTACTGCTGTCTGTGTAGAACTCTGTTACTTTAATAGTGTGGGGTCTTAAAGAAAACTTCAACAAAAACAGCTTAACTGAGTGTATTTGACCATTTATGTTGTTGCTGTCCAAGAACGTGTGTGTGTGTGTGTGTGTGTGTGTGTGTGTGTGTGACATTCCTCTACAGATATTTTCCGTTCTCTTAGCTCCACTGAGTAGAGACTCTGTCTATTGTTCCTTTTTCATTCAGTCTCAGAGTTCAGTCTGTGTTCAGCTGATTCTCCTGTGCATGATGCTCCACACCGTTTCAAGGTGCATTTGTTGATGTAGCAGTGGATGGTGGTTCTAGGAAGTGCTACAGAGCCCATTGTCTTTATATGTCACGGTAGCATCACAGTTTCTAATGCCATGCCGTCTGAGGGCTCAAAGGTCATGTTCTTCAACAGCGTTCCTCACACAGACGGATGACCTCAGTGTTTTAAAGTGTACAGTAGATGCTGAAATATATCGAAATTTTGTACAAAACTAAGTGGTGAGATCCTCCGCCCTGTTACAGTCCACCTGCTTAGTATGGGATGTGTTAATGTTCAAAACTGTCTCGTTTTGGAGAGTGCTGACGGCCTCAAAATCTACATGTGTTTATATTTACAAACTATGGATCTACACACTTTTGCCATTTTACCAGCTCAACAGGAGCACTTTGTAGTTCTACAATTACAAATCGTAGTCTGTCTGTTGCTCTGCATACTTTTTTAGCTCCATTTCTCATTGTTTTTCAACGCTCAGGACCCCAGCATCCAGTCCTTAGCGCTCTTCTCTAAACATCAGGCTATGGCTGCCGCATAACATAAACATAGTTTTAATATGAATATTAATATCGCTGTGTTCAAATTAAGCTGTATATCGTGATGTTGATAGTGTGTTAGGAGAATGTTGAGTGTTGTTACTTTTACTGAGTCATTGCCAAATCTCTCTGTCTTTGGCAGTTGAGAAAATACCTAAAATTTTTTTTTTCCTTCAGCAATTCTGAGAAGCAGTCGAGATGGGATACAGCCAGCTTTTCTCACAGTGGATGGAGGAGCTTCTGACCCATTCTACGTTCATTGGCAGAGTCTGGCTGAGCGTCCTCTTCCTCTTCAGAGTGTTTGTGCTGATTGTGGAAGCTGGTGTCCTACCACAGGACACAGCCAGAGATATCGTGTGCAATACACCATTTCCTGGCTGCCCTCAAGTCTGCAATGATCACTTTATCCCAGTCGCTCCCGTGCGGTTCTGGGTGGCTCAGTTCATTATTGCATCCACTCCGACTCTGCTCTACCTCGCTTACACCCTGCACGTGGTCTACGCAGAGGGAGAGGCCACTAAAGGAAACAACAGAGGGCCCAGTGCGAGGGTCAGCAGGAGTGTGACGTGCAGCTACTTTGCTCAACTGCTTGTTAAGATCCTCCTAGAGGTGGCGTTCATTATCGGTCAATGGTTTACATACGGTCTGGTGATGAGGGGGACATTGTCATGTGACGTGAGTCCATGTCCCCACCGTGTGGACTGCTTCCTCCCACGATCTACGGAGATGACAGTCTTTTCCATCTGCATGGTCGTCCTCGCAGGCACGTCTGCCGCCTTGAACGCTCTCGAAGGTCTTCTGCTTTTCATAAAGTTAAGGAGACAACGTCAAAACCGTGGTCTGCCGTCTTCGTGCTTCACAGAATCCTACGACATGAAGCAGAGCAATGAGTGAAGAGAGGACCACAAGGGGCAGCGTTTTGGAGAAAGAGCACGGGTGGATTACACATGTCCAAATGAACTGGTTTGCTTTAGTCACTGGCTGTTTCCCCGAACACAGAGCGGACCTCTGTGGACCAGAAATGGACTTCTACAACAACACTGGACTGCTCAACACACTTGGAGAACATTCATTCATTCAACTTCTGTCACTCACACACTCACCCAGTCACTCACACACTCACACCTGTGGACAGTGTAACACACTCACCCAGTCACTCACACACTCACACCTGTGGACAGTTTCACACACTCACCCAGTCACTCACACACTCACACCTGTGGACACTATCCCACACTCACCCAGTCACTCACACACTCACACCTGTGGACACTATCACACAATCACCCAGTCACTCACACACTCACACCTGTGGACACTATCACACACTCACCCAGTCACTCACACACTCACACCTGTGTACAGTGTAACACACTCACCCAGTCACTCACACACTCACACCTGTGGACACTATCACACACTCACCCAGTCACTCACACACTCACACCTGTGGACACTATCCCACACTCACCCAGTCACTCACACACTCACACCTGTGGACACTATCACACAATCACCCAGTCACTCACACACTCACACCTGTGGACACTATCACACACTCACCCAGTCACTCACACACTCACCCAGTCACTCACACACTCACACCTGTGGACAGTGTCACACACTCACCCAGTCACTCACACACTCACCCAGTCACTCACACACTCACCCAGTCACTCACACACTCACACCTGTGGACACTATCACACACTCACCCAGTCACTCACACACTCACCCAGTCACTCACACACTCACACCTGTGGACAGTTTCACACACTCACCCAGTCACTCACACACTCACACCTGTGGACAGTTTCACACACTCACCCAATCACTCACACACTCACACCTGTGGACACTATCACACACTCACCCAGTCACTCACACACACACACCTATGGACACTATCACACACTCACCCAGTCACTCACACCTGTGGACACTATCCCACAATCACCCAGTCACTCACACACTCACCCAATCACTCACACCTTTGGACAGTCCGTCTACCGACTCCGACTTGAGATGGAGCTCACAGGCTGTGGATGTTAGATTCACTCAGGAGCCCACAGCTACCACTGTCTACATCCCATAGTGAACTGGATCATTGAAGAGCAGAATTCACTCCTCTAGAAAAAAGCAGAAGGCGCCTAGACCTCCAACCTTCTACATTTCTGCCTTCACTCACAACTCACCAATCCATCCTCCACCCTTCTTCAGAGCTGTTCTTTTTTAATAAAGTCAGAGCAATTAACAATAACCACAAAGCTAAAAATATGTTTTGTCCAATCTAACACATGCTTCTAATGAGTACACGGGGGGCTGAGCACAGATTAATCAGATTACTGGCAGCATGAACTGTGGATACAGGGTTATAATACCAGCATTACAACGTGGATAGAGTGCTGACAGTGTACTGTACTGTAGCTGATCACTCCACATGTACAAAAGTGCATTGTCATTGTTTGTGTGACTTCACCATGCTTCTGTAATAAAGTGTCAACATTGTATTTGTCCATTTTTCATCTTTTCTAAACACAGACAGGGTGCTATTTAGAAAACCTCTGTTTTGTTTTTTACTGAAATGCTTCCAGATTTTTGCATTGGTTCTAAACAGATTGTTTTGCAAAACACGCAGTAATTAGATGAATTTAAGGCAGTGTAGAGGTACATTATTGTCACTAAAGATTCACACAGTTTAAATGCATCTTTAAAAGGTACAGCAGTGGTGTTAGAGTCCAGTTGTGTTCATTACATTCTCTTCTCCAGAAGGAGAGGGATATATCTTTCAATCATTCAATAAAAGAACAGAATAAAAGTCCTGGATATGAAACGGAGCGAATGAAACCAACACAACTTTAAATCTACAATTATTAAGAATAAGGTAGAGTTGTGTTCCCTAACTAAAGGGTACAAATACTGAGTGAACCCCCACAAGGTAATTACAGTAACTGATTAGTTGCCTCTAGTTTTCTAAAGAAAATAGCATCAATTTTCAAACATAAAACAATGAAAATGCTCAAAGACCGTCTCTTTTTCGCGATGCATGGTCTTGGTTTGCAGTGCTGGGACACAGGAGCTGCGAAAATGTGCTCTACTGTTTGTGTCACGAGAAGAGCTCTTGGCTCCCTGCTCTTCGCCAGTTGGAGTTGGCTGTAAACATTGCAGTAAGGAGCTACGGACTATTCCAGAGAACTCCACAGGCCCGTAATGAAAAGTGAGTTCAGAGAAACATGGGGTAGGACGTGCCAGGGACAGAAATAGTCGGGAGAGGGAAGTGATGTAGTGTGAGGGTTTATCTAAAATAAAATATAGATATTTGTAGTGGCCCATGAACGTTTTAGCTCCAGTCAATAGAAAGTTATTATGCCCAACATCACAAGTGTCTTCTGTTCCTCAGCGCTCAGGACCCCCACAGAGCAGGTGTGATGTGGTGGTGGATCATTCTCAGCGCTGCAGTGACATTGACGTGGTGGTGGTGTGTTAGTGTGTGTTGTGCTGGTGTAGAGTGGATCAGACACAGCAGTGCTGCTGGAGTTTTTAAACCCTGTGTCCACTCTCTGTCCACTCTGTGAGACGCTCCTCCCTCGTTGGTCCACCTTGTAGATGTAGAGTCAGAGACAGTAGCTCATCTGTCGCTGCACAGTGTGTGTCGCTCGTCCTCTAGTCCTTCATCAGTGACACAGGACGCTGTCGGCTGGATGTTTTTGGTCGGTGGACTGTTCTCAGTCCAGACCCTGAAGGGGTTAAAATGTTCCTATAAAAATACAAGAAATAGCCATAAATATATTTATCATCATTGAAACGGCCAATGTGAAAATACTTAAATATTCGGAGCATTTCTGGGACGCAGTTGAGACGGAAGGACATCTTAAGGCCTTAAAGCAAACATCTGCCCTCACAATCTCTTTCCTAAATCTGTCTCAAGTCCCTCTGTGTATCACAGTCTAGACACTGTGTTCATCATCTTGTGATTAAAGAGTATATCATGATGACAGAGCACTTGTTCAATCTGTGGGCTAGTTATCTATTCATTACAATGAATTCAATGTTAGAAGCTATAATTAAATACCACATGTCGATTTTCTAGTTCGCAAAGACAGATGTACAAAGACATTTAATCAGCATTGATGAGCTGGTCCTCACCACTGGGATAAGAGCCAGATCACTGTTTTGAAAAGACCATAAAAGGAGACATATTGTGCAAAACTCACTTTGAGTGCTTTTGCATTTCCACTTGGGACTCTACTGCTCCTATAAACACTCCAAGTGCAAAAAAAGCAACAAAAAAAACATCTGTTTTCAATGACAGAATGAGTTCTGTCACGATGGGTTTGGTCAAGTGATCAAGGACAAGGTAAAAGGAGTAGAATAGAGGTAATTGCAGAAGATTTATTTTAACAATCAGAGACAAGGGCTAGGACACTAAACACAAGGGCGAGGAGGCTAAACACAAGGGCGAGGAGGCTAAACACAAGGGGCGAGGAGGCTAAGCACAAGGGGCGAGGAGGCTAAGCACAAGGGGCGAGGAGGCTAAGCACAAGGGCGAGGAGGCTAAACACAAGGGGCGAGGAGGCTAAACACAAGGGGCGAGGAGGCTAAACACAAGGGGCGAGGAGGCTAAACACAAGGGGCGAGGAGGCTAAACACAAGGGGCGAGGAGGCTAAACACAAGGGGCGAGGAGGCTAAACACAAGGGGCGAGGAGGCTAAACACAAGGGGCGAGGAGGCTAAACACAAGGGGCGAGGAGGCTAAGCACAAGGGGCGAGGAGGCTAAACACAGGGACGAGGGGGCTAAACACAGGGGGCGAGGGGGCTAAGCACAAGGGGCGAGGGGGCTAAGCACAAGGGGCGAGGGGGCTAAGCACAAGGGGCGAGGGGGCTAAGCACAAGGGGCGAGGGGGCTAAGCACAAGGGGCGAGGGGGCTAAGCACAAGGGGCGAGGGGGCTAAACACAAGGGCGAGGAGGCTAAACACAAGGGCGAGGAGGCTAAACACAAGGGCGAGGAGGCTAAACACAAGGGCGAGGAGGCTAAACACAAGAACAAAGAGGCTAAACACAAGAACAAAGAGGCTAAACACAAGAACAAAGAGGCTAAACACAAGAACAAAGAGGCTAAACACAGGGGCGAGGAGGCTAAACACAGGGGTCGAGGAGGCTAAACACAAGAGCAAAGAGGCTAAACACAAGGGCGAGGAGGCTAAGCACAAGGGGCGAGGGGACTAAACACAAGGGGCGAGGAGGCTAAACACAAGGGGCGAGGAGGCTAAACACAAGGGCGAGGAGGCTAAACACAAGGGCGAGGAGGCTAAACACAAGAGCAAAGAGGCTAAACACAAGGGCGAGGGGGCTAAACACAAGGGCAAGGGGGCTAAACACAAGGGCAAGGGGGCTAAACACAGGGGCGAGGAGGCTAAACACAAGGGGCGAGGAGGCTAAACACAAGGGCGAGGAGGCTAAACACAAGGGCGAGGAGGCTAAACACAAGGGCGAGGAGGCTAAACACAAGGGCGAGGAGGCTAAACACAAGGGCGAGGAGGCTAAACACAAGGGCTAGGAGGCTAAACACAAGGGCTAGGAGGCTAAACAGAAGGGCTAGGAGGCTAAACACAAGGGCGAGGAGGCTAAACACAAGAGCGAGGAGGCTAAACACAAGGGCGAGGAGGCTAAACACAAGGGCGAGGAGGCTAAACACAGGGGCAAGGGGGCTAAACACAGGGGCGAGGAGGCTAAACACAAGGGGCGAGGAGGCTAAGCACAAGGGGCGAGGAGGCTAAGCACAAGGGGCGAGGAGGCTAAGCACAAGGGGCGAGGAGGCTAAGCACAAGGGGCGAGGAGGCTAAGCACAAGGGTCGAGGAGGCTAAGCACAAGGGTCGAGGAGGCTAAGCACAAGGGGCGAGGAGGCTAAGCACAAGGGGCGAGGAGGCTAAGCACAAGGGGCGAGGAGGCTAAGCACAAGGGGCGAGGAGACTAAGCACAAGGGGCGAGGAGGCTAAGCACAAGGGCGAGGAGGCTAAACACAAGGGGCGAGGAGGCTAAACACAAGGGGCGAGGAGGCTAAACACAAGGGGCGAGGAGGCTAAACACAAGGGCGAGGAGGCTAAACACAAGGGGCGAGGAGGCTAAACACAAGGGGCGAGGAGGCTAAACACAAGGGGCGAGGAGGCTAAACACAGGGACGAGGGGACTAAACACAAGGGGCGAGGAGGCTAAACACAAGGGGCGAGGAGGCTAAACACAAGAGCAAAGAGGCTAAACACAAGGGCGAGGAGGCTAAGCACAAGGGGCGAGGGGACTAAACACAAGGGGCGAGGAGGCTAAACACAAGGGGCGAGGAGGCTAAACACAAGGGCGAGGAGGCTAAACACAAGGGCGAGGAGGCTAAACACAAGAGCAAAGAGGCTAAACACAAGGGCGAGGAGGCTAAACACAAGAGCGAGGAGGCTAAACACAAGGGCGAGGAGGCTAAACACAAGGGCAAGGGGGC
Source organism: Hoplias malabaricus (assembly GCF_029633855.1). Lineage (NCBI taxonomy): Eukaryota > Metazoa > Chordata > Actinopteri > Characiformes > Erythrinidae > Hoplias > Hoplias malabaricus. Next base: position 6,306,091 of record NC_089806.1, read on the forward strand.
TAAACACAGGGGCAAGGGGGCTAAACACAGGGGCAAGGGGGCTAAACACAGGGGCAAGGGGGCTAAACACAGGGGCAAGGGGGCTAAACACAGGGGCAAGGGGGCTAAACACAAGGGGCGAGGAGGCTAAACACAAGGGCGAGGAGGCTAAACACAAGGGCGAGGAGGCTAAACACAAGGGGCGAGGAGGCTAAACACAAGGGGCGAGGAGGCTAAACACAAGGGGCGAGGAGGCTAAACACAGGGACGAGGAGGCTAAACACAGGGGCGAGGAGGCTAAACACAGGGGGCGAGGAGGCTAAACACAAGGGGCGAGGGGGCTAAGCACAAGGGGCGAGGGGGCTAAGCACAAGGGGCGAGGGGGCTAAGCACAAGGGGCGAGGGGGCTAAGCACAAGGGGCGAGGGGGCTAAGCACAAGGGGCGAGGGGGCTAAGCACAAGGGGCGAGGGGGCTAAACACAAGGGCGAGGAGGCTAAACACAAGGGCGAGGAGGCTAAACACAAGGGCGAGGAGGCTAAACACAAGAACAAAGAGGCTAAACACAAGAACAAAGAGGCTAAACACAAGAACAAAGAGGCTAAACACAAGAACAAAGAGGCTAAACACAAGAACAAAGAGGCTAAACACAGGGGCGAGGGGACTAAACACAAGAGCGAGGAGGCTAAACACAAGGGCGAGGAGGCTAAACACAAGGGCGAGGAGGCTAAACACAGGGGCGAGGAGGCTAAACACAAGGGGCGAGGAGGCTAAACACAAGGGCGAGGAGGCTAAACACAAGGGCGAGGAGGCTAAACACAAGAGCAAAGAGGCTAAACACAAGAGCAAAGAGGCTAAACACAAGGGCGAGGAGGCTAAACACAGGGGCAAGGGGGCTAAACACAGGGGCAAGGGGGCTAAACACAGGGGCAAGGGGGCTAAACACAGGGGCAAGGGGGCTAAACACAGGGGCAAGGGGGCTAAACACAAGGGGCGAGGGGGCTAAACACAAGGGCGAGGAGGCTAAACACAAGGGCGAGGAGGCTAAACACAAGGGCGAGGAGGCTAAACACAGGGGCAAGGGGGCTAAACACAGGGGCAAGGGGGCTAAACACAAGGGGCGAGGAGGCTAAACACAAGGGCGAGGAGGCTAAACACAAGGGCTAGGAGGCTAAACACAAGGGCTAGGAGGCTAAACACAAGGGCGAGGAGGCTAAACACAAGGGCGAGGAGGCTAAACACAAGGGGCGAGGAGGCTAAACACAAGGGGCGAGGAGGCTAAACACAGGGACGAGGGGACTAAACACAAGGGGCGAGGAGGCTAAACACAAGGGGCGAGGAGGCTAAACACAAGAGCAAAGAGGCTAAACACAAGGGCGAGGAGGCTAAGCACAAGGGGCGAGGGGACTAAACACAAGGGGCGAGGAGGCTAAACACAAGGGGCGAGGAGGCTAAACACAAGGGCGAGGAGGCTAAACACAAGGGCGAGGAGGCTAAACACAAGGGCGAGGAGGCTAAACACAAGGGCGAGGAGGCTAAACACAAGAGCGAGGAGGCTAAACACAAGGGCGAGGAGGCTAAACACAAGGGCAAGGGGGCTAAACACAGGGGCAAGGGGGCTAAACACAGGGGCAAGGGGGCTAAACACAGGGGCAAGGGGGCTAAACACAGGGGCAAGGGGGCTAAACACAGGGGCAAGGGGGCTAAACACAAGGGGCGAGGAGGCTAAACACAAGGGCGAGGAGGCTAAACACAAGGGCGAGGAGGCTAAACACAAGGGGCGAGGAGGCTAAACACAAGGGGCGAGGAGGCTAAACACAAGGGGCGAGGAGGCTAAACACAGGGACGAGGAGGCTAAACACAGGGGCGAGGAGGCTAAACACAGGGGGCGAGGAGGCTAAACACAAGGGGCGAGGGGGCTAAGCACAAGGGGCGAGGGGGCTAAGCACAAGGGGCGAGGGGGCTAAGCACAAGGGGCGAGGGGGCTAAGCACAAGGGGCGAGGGGGCTAAGCACAAGGGGCGAGGGGGCTAAACACAAGGGCGAGGAGGCTAAACACAAGGGCGAGGAGGCTAAACACAAGGGCGAGGAGGCTAAACACAAGAACAAAGAGGCTAAACACAAGAACAAAGAGGCTAAACACAAGAACAAAGAGGCTAAACACAAGAACAAAGAGGCTAAACACAAGAACAAAGAGGCTAAACACAGGGGCGAGGAGGCTAAACACAAGGGTCGAGGAGGCTAAACACAAGAGCAAAGAGGCTAAACACAAGGGCGAGGAGGCTAAGCACAAGGGGCGAGGGGACTAAACACAAGGGGCGAGGAGGCTAAACACAAGGGGCGAGGAGGCTAAACACAAGGGCGAGGAGGCTAAACACAAGAGCGAGGAGGCTAAACACAAGGGCGAGGAGGCTAAACACAGGGGCAAGGGGGCTAAACACAGGGGCGAGGAGGCTAAACACAAGGGGCGAGGAGGCTAAACACAAGGGCGAGGAGGCTAAACACAAGGGCGAGGAGGCTAAACACAAGAGCAAAGAGGCTAAACACAAGAGCAAAGAGGCTAAACACAAGGGCGAGGAGGCTAAACACAGGGGCAAGGGGGCTAAACACAGGGGCAAGGGGGCTAAACACAGGGGCAAGGGGGCTAAACACAGGGGCAAGGGGGCTAAACACAGGGGCAAGGGGGCTAAACACAAGGGGCCAGGGGGCTAAACACAAGGGCGAGGAGGCTAAACACAAGGGCGAGGAGGCTAAACACAAGGGCGAGGAGGCTAAACACAGGGGCAAGGGGGCTAAACACAGGGGCAAGGGGGCTAAACACAAGGGGCGAGGAGGCTAAACACAAGGGCGAGGAGGCTAAACACAAGGGCTAGGAGGCTAAACACAAGGGCTAGGAGGCTAAACACAAGGGCGAGGAGGCTAAACACAAGGGCGAGGAGGCTAAACACAAGGGCGAGGAGGCTAAACACAGGGGCGAGGAGGCTAAACACAGGGGCGAGGAGGCTAAACACAAGGGGCGAGGAGGCTAAACACAAGGGCGAGGAGGCTAAACACAAGGGCGAGGAGGCTAAACACAAGGGCGAGGAGGCTAAACACAAGGGCGAGGAGGCTAAACACAAGGGCTAGGAGGCTAAACACAAGGGCTAGGAGGCTAAACACAAGGGCTAGGAGGCTAAACACAAGGGCGAGGAGGCTAAACACAAGGGCGAGGAGGCTAAACACAAGGGCGAGGAGGCTAAACACAAGGGCGAGGAGGCTAAACACAGGGGCGAGGAGGCTAAACACAGGGGGCGAGGAGGCTAAACACAAGGGGCGAGGAGGCTAAACACAAGGGCGAGGAGGCTAAACACAAGGGCGAGGAGGCTAAACACAAGGGGCGAGGAGGCTAAGCACAAGGGGCGAGGAGGCTAAACACAAGGGGCGAGGAGGCTAAGCACAAGGGCGAGGAGGCTAAACACAAGGGTCGAGGAGGCTAAACACAAGGGTCGAGGAGGCTAAGCACAAGGGTCGAGGAGGCTAAGCACAAGGGTCGAGGAGGCTAAGCACAAGGGTCGAGGAGGCTAAGCACAAGGGGCGAGGAGGCTAAGCACAAGGGGCGAGGAGGCTAAGCACAAGGGCGAGGAGGCTAAACACAAGGGGCGAGGAGGCTAAACACAAGGGGCGAGGAGGCTAAACACAAGGGCGAGGAGGCTAAACACAGGGGCGAGGAGGCTAAACACAAGGGGCGAGGAGGCTAAACACAAGGGCGAGGAGGCTAAACACAAGGGCGAGGAGGCTAAACACAAGGGCGAGGAGGCTAAACACAAGGGCGAGGAGGCTAAACACAAGGGCGAGGAGGCTAAACACAAGGGCGAGGAGGCTAAACACAAGGGCTAGGAGGCTAAACACAAGGGCTAGGAGGCTAAACAGAAGGGCTAGGAGGCTAAACACAAGAGCGAGGAGGCTAAACACAAGGGCGAGGAGGCTAAACACAAGGGCGAGGAGGCTAAACACAAGGGCGAGGAGGCTAAACACAGGGGCAAGGGGGCTAAACACAGGGGCGAGGAGGCTAAACACAGGGGCGAGGAGGCTAAACACAGGGGCGAGGAGGCTAAACACAAGGGGCGAGGAGGCTAAACACAAGGGGCGAGGAGGCTAAACACAAGGGCGAGGAGGCTAAACACAAGGGCGAGGAGGCTAAACACAAGGGGCGAGGAGGCTAAGCACAAGGGGCGAGGAGGCTAAACACAAGGGGCGAGGAGGCTAAGCACAAGGGCGAGGAGGCTAAACACAAGGGTCGAGGAGGCTAAACACAAGGGTCGAGGAGGCTAAGCACAAGGGTCGAGGAGGCTAAGCACAAGGGTCGAGGAGGCTAAGCACAAGGGTCGAGGAGGCTAAGCACAAGGGCGAGGAGGCTAAAAACAAGGGGCGAGGAGGCTAAACACAAGGGGCGAGGAGGCTAAGCACAAGGGGCGAGGAGGCTAAGCACAAGGGGCGAGGAGGCTAAACACAGCGGCGAGGAGGCTAAACACAGCGGTGAGGAGGCTAAAAACAGGGGCGAGGAGGCTAAACACAAGGGCGAGGAGGCTAAACACAAGGGCGAGGAGGCTAAAAACAGGGGCGAGGAGGCTAAAAACAGGGGCGAGGAGGCTAAACACAAGGGCGAGGAGGCTAAATACAGAGGCGAGGAGGCTAAAAACAGGGGCGAGGAGGCTAAACACAAGGGCGAGGAGGCTAAACACAGAGGCGAGGAGGCTAAACACAGGGGCGAGGAGGCTAAACACAGGGGCGAGGAGGCTAAACACAGGGGCTAGGACACTAAACAAGAATTAGACAGAACAAAGGGGCTAACACAGAGGCTAAACACTAAAATATAGGAGGGACTAAACACAAAGCAAGGGGGCTAAACAGAACAAAGGAGCTAACACCAAACATAGAACCTAAACACTGAACAGAGAGACTAAACACTAAACAAAGAAGCTAAATACTGAACAGAGAGCAACATAGAACATGGCAATAATCAGAAACCAGGACAAGAAGCAGAAACACATGCACAATGACCCACAACCAGGAAACACTGATGTGGACTATGAAAAGACAACACAAACAAGAAACACCTGGGACAGATGAAGAGGGGGCAGAAACACAAAAGAGGCACAAGAGGGTGGAGCAAATGTGGAGACAAGGAGGGAAACAAGAACCAAAACAAAAACAGAGCCATGTGCTAAAGGAGCACATGGTGGGACACAGGAAACAAAGAGCAGGAGAGCAAAAAACAAGGCAAAAGCATGACAAGTTCAGTGTCAGGAATCATATGCTTCTTCTTATGCTAATTGCTTGAATGTCTCCCTTATTGTAACGTCACACTAGGGCAGTGGTTCTCAAACTTTTTCTATCACTCCACACCTCAGACGAAGGGGAATTTCCATGCCTCACCTGTACCATATCGCCCTGAAAAATGTGTAATAAAATACACATGCAAGTTTACAATTTTCTAGTTCATTGAAGTAGGGTGACCAGGTCTGAGATCTGGGTGGGGGGGTGGGGGGGTGGTGATGAGCTCTCTTCCCTCGCTGCCGTTGTATTCTTAGGTGAACCTATGTGTGCTTTTAGGTCCTTTACACCTTTATTTGCTACAAAAAACATGGGAATTTCTTTTTTAATTCATCCGAGAACTTACATTTCCGTTTCGGCATAGCTGCTCGAGATGAGGGTGGGTACATGAGCTTTGCCTGACGTAAACAAGGACTACTGACGTGCAGACTGACCAATTAAATGTTTACAGAGAAGGTTATCGACCAATAACGGTAGTTCTACAGTCAGACCGTCCAATCAGAAGGTTTTAGGCTACTTCACCACGCCCCCTTCTCACTCAAGTGAACCAATCGGAGTAGGGGAGGGTGGGACTAATTTGTGAAGGAAACTTCTTGAAGTTCTATGTAAGCTCTAGAAAAACAAATTCCGCCCGGACTTTTTTTAAGTCTAAAAAAGAGGACATGTCCGGGTAAAAGAGGATGTCTTGTCACCCTAGTTGAAGTAACTTCAGTTTCTATTTCTAAAACTCAAAATGTGGTCATATTTGACGACGGGCAGCTCCAACCAGGAGGAGCAGGGCAGCCTTGCCCTTAAGCGAGGGAGTGTCTCGCACCCTTCAGAAACTGCACAGTCTCAAGGGGAAACCACCTTCTTGACACAGTGGGTATAAGTACAGGTTTTACTTGAAGTCCACATGAGCACACCTTTAGACTAATGCCTGTAAATTTTATGGTAAAAACTGTAAAACCATGAGAGTAAATGACTGTAAACTCTAAAAAGTTTGAATACAGTTTCAGTAACAGTGAAAAACCATAAATATATCTTTCAAAACACTCATTTTTACTTCTCTTTACTTATTTCAAATTTAAATACAGAATTTCCAGCAGCTCCATATTTTCTGGGATTTTCAGAATTTTTTTATTTTTCTGACTTTGAGGCTTTTTGATTTTGGGCTGTATTGGGGTGATTATTTTGTGTATTTCTTTGTGTTCCTGTGCATGTTCAGTGTCCTGTGCCACATTTTCTGTATCCATTTTTCATTTGGCAGTAAATACCAGCTGATTTTTTCTTATTAAAAAATACAACCAAGACTTTTTCTAATGTGTTTACATTATTTGAATGGGCCTCTTTTACATTGTACAGTACAAGTCAAATGTTTGGACACACCCTCTCAGGACGTTTCCCCTTTGTTTTGGGCCACTTTCCACATGTTGTGAACGTAAAGCACAAAGTCAAAAATTTGGTTATCCTCTCATTCATTTCCTAGATTGTGAATAAATGTGGAAGACATTAAAACTATGAAGGAACACAGATGGAATCATGTAGCAAAGAACAAAGTGTTGAACAAAGCAGAATATGTTTTATACTTTAGACTCTTCAGAGTAGCCCCCTGTTGCTTTGACGACAGCTTCACACACTCTCTCCGTTCTCTCAGTCGACTTCATGAGGTCGTCACCTGGAACGATTTTCAGTGAACAGCCGAGGCCTCGTCGAGAGTTAATCTGTAGAACCGCTCCCTTCTGAATGTGTCTGAGACTGTAACTGGGGTTGTGCAGCGGTAGGGGGTGGTACACAGCTCTTTACAGTGAACAGCCTTATTCCACCAACAACTAATGAGATGTGTCCACACTTTTGACTGGTACTGTATATGAAGTAATCCGTATCTTATATGGAAGGACAGAAATAAACAAATCATATTTCCCAGGTGTTTTCCTGTGGTGTAGCCCCTGAAACAACTCACAGCGCTCAGGGTCAAATATGCAGCATCACTGTCCTTCAAACAGCATTTAACGTTCCTAAATGGACATAAGAATGTTCTCCACTGTTTGGACAAAAGTTGTGTAGCTTGGCACGTAGAAGCAGAAGCTCTATGAGGAGGAGAAGTGTCTGCACAGAAATAAATGACTTTTCTTCGAGAAAAGGAAGTTTGAAAGAAAACAGCTGGATTCATTCTCTCAGAAAGTCATGCTCTGGTTGTTGCAAGAAACCACTTTTAGCAATATTCTGGTTAAAAGTGATTCAATCACCATCCTCCCACAGATTGTTCATGGCTCTAATCACACGTCCAGAATGTCCAAACTAATCACACCTGCACACTTCAGATCTTAGCTGCTATTAGAACAAGGCCTTACCTGACTAGTGGTCTTGTTGGTTTCCTGATACTGTCCTCAGACCAGATGCCAAGTTACAGTGGTCTAAGTGTGCCCACTCCACTCCTTCTTCCTGATGAAGTCTTAGAGTCTTAAAGTGCACAACTGGGTTTGATCTCTGAGAGGTCATACAGTCCCCTCTTCCCAGCTGATGTGATGCATCTGGGCAGTTTGCATTCTCCTGGGCAGTTTAGCTGTCCACTGGCACTGCATTAACAGAAAAAAACATGCAATGGGTTTTCCTCAGGTCTCTCTGAGGAAGCAGGTGATTTTCCCCAGTCTTTGCCAAAGTTGGGGGAAATGGTTGAATTAGAGACAACAAAGGATTGGGGAGAAAATTTGGCAAAAACAAGACATAAAAGAAATAAAAAAACACTACCTATTAAACTGTGTGCAAGTTTCATGATGGACTTGACTGTTAAAAATAATCTAAAATTATCACTACCTTTATGCAATTGTGCACACACAGTTTGTACAAACCCCATTGAAATCCGTGACAAAATAAATAAATAAATAAATAAATAAATAAAATGGAAAGCTCTGGAGCACTCTGCCCAATGCCAAGTGCAACCTAGTGGTGTATAGAAGTGAGAACTGTGGTTCAGTCAAACTTTGTTCTCTGGATCAACATCCATCAAACCATCCATTTCTGATCGAGAACTAATATCTGACGTCCCTAACACTCTCAATGTCAAAGGCCATCACATGCTATCCAATCTTCACAGAAACTCTTCGGTGTTTGCACGGTGAAGCACTGTGGTGTGTTACATAAACACTTCTCTGTGGGGACGTGTGGAAACCATAGATCTGGACAGATCCTGGATCTCCCAAGGCACAATTCTGTAGGTCAGCGGAAAGAGTTCAGCCAACGGAAAGAGTGGGGTTGATGAAACAAATACTTCCACCAACCCCACTGTTTCCACTGGCTTTTCATCTCACCCAGTAATCCATCTACATCAGATTCTTAAGTCAATGTCACATTCGTTTGTACAGCACTTTTTACAACCTCATGGTGTAACAAAGCAGCTTTACAGAAGTAGAGAATCAAATCAAAAGTCTAATTAAAACTGATAACCCCAGGTGATCAGCCGATGGTGACAGTGGAAGGAAAGACTCCCTCGAAGCTGGAGGAAGAAACCTTGGAAGGAACCAAGACTCAAAAGTGGGACCCATATTTCTCTGGTCAAACACAATATAAACAATAGAGATTTAATTCAAAACCACAGGTAGATTGTGGAGGTCTTTAATAAAGATCGGTGCTGAATGAGGGCAAAAAGTGAAAAGACACTCTTCAGTTCACGGTAAAGTCATTGATCTCATGTCCCAGCAGAACAAATGCTGATCTAGGCGGGGTGATGTTTTTGTCGACAAGTTGCTGAGGCAACACATCCATCAGATTTCTGCAGTATTTGTGAGTCAGTAGATGACTGATGAGATCATCTGATTAAGTTTAGACTGCACCTTCACTTCTAACTCATCCCAAACTTCCCAGCTCTCCAGAGAACTCAATTACACTTTACACCTCTGGCTGATGCTTGACCATTGGGCCGAGTGTGACCTTTGGCTCCTGTGCAGCTCCAGAGCTTGCTTCTACATTTCACACTTCACTGTGGTGATCGAAATGTTTTGCTTTTATGGAGTTTTCACAAAGCAGCTTTACTGAATTCCTGCATCTCCGAGTGCAGCCTTCTGAGGTGACGGTGGGAGTAAACACACCCTCAGAGCATGAGGAGGGACCACTGAAAAGAACCAAGACTCACCAAGGGAACCCATCCTGCTCTGGTCCTCAGCGGAGCAAAACAAACAAAGAGCAGTGTATAGACAAAGAGCAGTATAGACAGAGACGTATCGGGGAGGTTTCCCAGTCAGGGAGTAAGCCTAGTCCTGGACTATATCCTCCTTATAACGGAAGATCACAATCCACATGTTGTGTAGTCCAGGACTAGGCTTAAACCCTGTCTGAGAAACCACCCCATAGAGTTATAATGAGGGTCCAGTGGTTTATAACGCTACGTTCTTAGTTTGTTCAGAGCTGTGTTACTGATGTACTGTGAATGTACTGTGGTGTATAACAGTGAACCAAGAGTGGTCTTGGTTAGAGTAAAGGCCCAGTCTCAGTGGTCAGTGGGTGGTGTGAAGGTTGGACCCTTCAGCCCATGCAGGATGCTCCATGAGGATCTCCAAACCTGGAGGTGTGTTCTGGGGGATGTACAGCTGCTGTCTTATGGTCAAAGAGGCAGGGACACCCCAACCCAGGTAGTTTTCCTCAGCAGACAGAGAACATTAGCAGAGAACAATACAGAGAAGTGAATGGACACTATGGACACAGACGGTCACAGTTTCATGCCGGATTCCTCCCTATTTATCAGGGCTACAACGCAATGCATTCCAGTGGCTAGGTACACACACTCACACGATGGACAATTTTGAGTCACCAGTACACCTACCAACGTGTTTTTGGATCGTGGGAGGAAACTGGAGCACCCGGAGGAAACCTAAGGGGAGAACACTTCTCAGACTTCTCCCAGACAGTCACCAGAGCCGGTCTCAAACACACAACCCCAGCCTCAGGACGCTGGAGCTGTGTGACAGTGACACTACCACCCTGTCACCCCCAAACCTCACTAGAACAACGTAACTACAAAGAGAGAACCAGGAGTGTAGCACAGAAATGACATAAATGTGAAACTGGACAGATGTTGCACCTAAAACAAGAGGCAAAGATACCTTAGGATGTACAGTGCAGGTCTAGTGGATGCTGCCCTCTAGTGGTCAGTGTCCCCACAGTGTAGTGATTCCAGTAAGCAGGTGCTGCAGGGTGGGGTTTGGGGGGGTGTTCTTTTGCAAGATGTGACTTTTATCTGTCCTTTTTGACTCCATGAAAATTTCCTCATGAGATGAATGTGTGTGAGAGCTGCCATTAATGTCTGACGACTGTGGGGTGGAGCGAAGTGTTGCACATCAGTTTATGAAAGTCAGATGTGATTGGCTGTCCGGCTAAATAGGGAACACACAGTCAGAATCGCTGAGTTCATTCTATAGCTACAAAACCTCCAGAGCTTTAATCCATACCCTAGAGCACCAACTAATCCCAAACCTAATCTGGGACTATTCACATTATAACTGCATACATTTTAGGAGTCAGTGGCTGACAGACAGTTACAGGTGAGTGTGAGTTACTTTTGATTATTTATAGTGATTTAATGAATTCATTTTAAGGGGATTTAAAAAACACTAATAATTACTCAATAATAACAACTTCCCAAGAGTCATCTGCGATCAGAGTTATGAAGTTATGAGCTGACGCTGACATACACACACACACACACACATATATATATATATATATATATATGTATGTATCACTGCTTTAATTTGTAGTATGTCAGCGTCAGCTCATAACTTCATAACTCTGATCACAGATGACTCTAGGGAAGTTGTTATATTTATATATTAGTTTTGTTGTTTATACAAAATAAATACATAAACAAACTGACTTTTTGAATTGAACAGAAATACAAAATACACTATCATATTTTTAAAATACAATTAAAAAAGACGTCATCCCGATTCCGCTCCGAACTCACCCTGATCCTGAACTAGAAAAGCGGTTTCTGAATGAATGAGTGAATATTTTCTCTCTTATGTTTAAAGTAGATAATCTTTACAGGGATTTGTGTTCACACTAATATTGTTAAATAGCATAAGACATTTTATATGATTGTGGTATTATGTGTTATGCTTATTATTTATTTTTATATTCAAGTTTCCTTGTGTTTGAGAAAGGCACAGTACAGATTAAACCCATTATTATTATTATTATTATTATTATTATTTATTTTTATTATTATTATTATTATTATTATTATTATTATTATTATTATTACTACTATTTGAAGTAGTTGTTAAATATTGTTTTCCCCTTTTCAGGGACAGCTTCCTGTAAAAATGAAGCTTTTGATTAAAAACTGATTAAAAACAAACAAACAAACAAAACAACACCTTGAAACCACCCAAAACAGTGAATCCAGCTGCTGTTTTTTATGTTTGTTTTGTTTTGATGAAATCTTAGTAACTGTGGCTGAATCATTTGAGTTCACTTTACATTCCTGCACTTTACATGGTACAAAAGTGGAAAAAGACACTCAGCGTTTAGAATCTCCGCAGAAAACAAGAAATGAAAGTAAGGTCTCTGAAACAGTTGAATGTGTGCCTAAGGTCACCATGCCCACTTCCAAACCCTGTCTAGAGGGGTTTAAAACATAAAAAGTCCTTTTAGTACTTTTAGTCCAGTACTTTTAGAGTGAGCTGGAATGGTGTCTGCCGTCCAGAACTCATCCATCATCAGCACTTTACCTCAGTTATGTCGTAGAGGTCGTATTCTCGTCTCTTCAACTGCACAAAGTTGTGTCCCATCCAGTTAGTGATGCGTTTAAGGCACTTACACACTGAGTCAACATGACCAGAGTCATTTGGGGACAGGGCCCTGTAAATCTGAGTATCATCTGCATAGCTGTGGTGGGACAGCCCATAATCTTGAAGAATCTGGCCTAGAGGAAGCATGTATAAATTAAATAGAAGTGGACCAAGAATAGAACCCTGTGGGACACCACCGGTCACTGGCACATTCTTAGAAATATTATTTTCCGTTTCTACAAAGTAGTTCCTGCCTTGCAGGTATGAAACAAACCACTTCAGGACTGTTCCTGAGAGTCCAACCCAGTTTGTGATTCTATCTTTAAGAGTTTTATGGTCAGTGGTATCTAAGGGCAGCACTGAGATCAAGAAGTAATAGTAGAGATATCTTGCCAGGCTCCGTATTTAAGCGCATGTCATTAATGACCTTGATTAGAGCAGTCTCACTGTTGTGATTAGCCTGAAACTGTTGTTGTTACACGAGTGAGGTGTTTACACTCTGGAGTATGTCTGGTGCTTTAGTGTGAAACACATTCTTTAAAAAGTTGGTCGGTAGTGTGTGGAGACTGCAGGTACTAATCACTCGTCTGATGTTCTGGATTTTACTGTTAAAAAAGGATGCCCACTCATTACATCTTTCAGTTGGCCATTTGTGGGGTTGAGTTTGTAAGTCTATCGAAGGGCACTAGGGGCTGTGAACACACACCCAGAGCCCGGGGGAAGCCATCCCCAATGCCCAGGGAACAGTTGTGGGTTCAGCGCCTTGCTCAAGCCATGGATGTTCCGGTTGGTCTTGTGAATTGAACCAGGCAAGCTTCCGGTACCAAGCCCGGTCCTCTAAACACTAGGCCAATCTTCTGATCCGTAGTCAGACACATTATAATTGCGCCACTAGCCCTAAGTCACCTTTATTGTGGCTGACAGTCATCAGACCCTCATAGAAACGTTCCAACACCTAATGTACCTCCCTATTTAAACTCCTCATTTATGATGAATGGTTTAGGGAGATGAGTGTCCACAAGGTAGGTCACAGAGTGTACTGGGGAACCGTGAACAAGAACTGTTTTTAAGGAAAAAGTATTTTTTCCACTGAAGTAATGACAGAGGTGGGTGTTTAATGATGAGGTCAACTGAACATAAATAACTACTGCAGAACTAGGGGAACTTAAAGAGCTGCAGTAGTAAAACTGCCTCAGCAGCACTTTCTCAGATCACCCCTTATGTCAGACTGATCTAGAGTCAGTCAGTGTGCAGTGTGACTAATCTCACACAGGCAGAGCATCATCACACACAGCGGAAGGACATCTGATAGTTTAAATAACTCCCAGCAAACGATTCATAACTTGGATCTTAAAAGACTTGAAGGAGACTTTCTCCAATGTTTTCAGAATCCCACTGTAATTCCAAGGCTGAGATGTGAAGAACATCATTCACATAATCTGAGGTGGGACTGTAGAGAAACATAACAACTTTTTAACAGCGATGGAAGGAGAAACAAATGCTCTGGATGTGGGAAGCAGGGTACTGTCTTTGCCACACAGCTCCTGGGTCTGCAGGACAACGTTAAGCGGTGTTTACTCGTGGTGTATTGGCGTGTTGTTGTTGTTTGGGACTGAACACAGCTCCGTCATCAGTTCAGACAGATCAGTAGAGTTTGTTCCTTCCTTGTTGCAGCGTCCAGCTCTCGCTGGATTCTTTCGTCGGCCACCGATCCAAGGAGCGTTTGAACCTCTTCAAAAGACCGCGGCATCATTTTACGAGCTGCCGCCGTGAGTCGGATAAAAACAAACGTGATCTCTGCTGCAGCTGGAGAGTGTCTAGTTTGTGCCAAATGACTGCATTTCACCGTGTAGACATGTCTCTCAGACCAGGCAGAGCTCTGTAATGTTTACCTGTCATGTTTAGTCCCTACTCGCCTCTCTTGAAACCAGACGCGTACCAGATCTGCCAAGTAGAAATGCAAAAAAGCCAAGCAGAGCCGAGCTGAGTAAATACCATACAGAGGAAAAGGGCCAGTCATTAGGTGGATTAACTGCGTGAAACTGTCCATGGGACATCAAACAAACACCACTGTCCAATTGTTTACACTGTGTTTCCATTACCAGCATGTCCTGCTTTACTGAGACTCTGATGTACAACGTGCAAAGACTAGAGAACAGTTTAAATCAGTTTAATCTAAACATGAAGGCAATTCATTTTGTAACTAACAATGTAATATTATGATGTACTTTGTAATTACATTCCAACTGCACAATAAACAGAGTTAATGACAAGGGCTTAATGAACCTGAAAAAAGCTAAGCTCAGACAGGAAAATAGTTCTGTAAACGATTGGGAGAGGGGATTGTGACCTCTGGTGGTCAGTAGGTGAAGTTACAACCTCTCCCCAATCGAACATAATTCACATAGTGAAGCCTTTAAAACAGTCCTAAATCTACACTGTCATGACTGTCCTTACAGCACTGAGGGCCACTACAAAACTCACACACTCACACCTGTGGACAGTGTCACACACTCACCCAGTCACTCACACACTCACACCTGTGGACAGTGTCACACACTCACACAGTCACTCACACACTCACACCTGTGGACAGTGTCACACACTCACACAGTCACTCACACACTCACACCTGTGGACAGTGTCACACACTCACACAGTCACTCACACCTGTGGACAGTGTCACACACTCACCCAGTCACTCACCTGGGGACAGTTTCACACAGTGTAATAAAAACCTTGAGCCAATCCAGGAATCAAACCCACAACCTCTGGACTCTACCACACAATTCACTGTAACTCTCTCTCTCTCTCTCTCTCTCTCTCTCTCTCTCTCTCTCTCGTAGATTAACACTGAGGAGCGGTGAGAATGGGAGACTGGGGCTTCCTCTCGAGTTTACTGGACAAGGTCCAGTCCCACTCCACGGTGATTGGGAAGATCTGGATGAGCGTGCTCTTCATCTTCAGGATCCTGGTCCTGGGGGCCGGGGTGGAGAACGTGTGGGGGGACGAGCGGTCAGACATGGTGTGTAACACCAACACGCCCGGCTGCGAGAGTGTGTGCTACGACTGGAAGTTCCCCATCTCTCACATCCGCTTCTGGGTGATGCAGATCATCTTCGTGTCCACTCCGACCCTGCTGTACCTGGGCCACGTCATCCACGTCATCCACCAGGAGAACAAGCTGCGGGAGATGCAGAAGAACAACCAGATCGCGAAGTCTCCGAAATACACGGACGAAAGGGGCAAAGTCCAGATAAAGGGGCGGCTGCTGTGCAGCTACCTGACCCAGCTGTTCTTCAAGATCGTCCTGGAGACGGCGTTCATCGTGGGGCAGTATTATCTGTACGGCTTTATCATGATCCCCCGATTCCTTTGTGAACAATCCCCCTGCCGAATGGTGACAGAGTGCTTCATGTCCAGGCCCACGGAGAAGACCATCTTCATGTTTTTCATGCTGGTGGTGTCCTGCGTTTCCCTGGCCTTGAACATCCTGGAGGTGTGTTATCTGCTCTGTAAGAGGATGCTGAGAAGAAGATCCAAACAAGTCAGGCCCATGCACTACAACCCAACACCCCACTACATGCCGCCTCCTGCCTTCTGTATGAGCCTGGACGGGGCTGAGAGCCTGAAGCAGAACTGCGTGAACACGGGTCTGGAGAGCAGAAGGAACTACCAGGACTGCAGCTCCATTGAAGCCAAGTCTGAACTCTAACCTGAAACACTTCACACTCCTCAACATTTATGTTCAAGGATAGTACACAAAGTCCAACACTAGATGGCGCAATGCACCTGTGGAGAGGTGAACTCCTCTCTAGGGCAGACTCATCTTGTAAATGGATTGGATTCTTGCAGTTAAAGGCTTTTGATACAAGAAATCTGTTCCTCTTTTTCAAAAAACAATACTTTAATAGAAAAAGAAACACTGTTTAGAATACATTGATGATTCAAGTGCAATACAATGATTTTTGTTTTGTTTAGAAATATTAGTAAATGTAGTGAAATGGAGAAATATAAATGAAGGGAGATATTGGACGGTGATCAGTGTCTTTATACTTTAAACTCTAATAAAAAACATATATTTATACAATTCCTCCTCTGTTTCACGTTGTTTAAATGAGATATGAATAAATAATAACACAATAGACACAAGAGCCTTGGACGGATTCTAGACACTTCTCTTGGTGTTTCACTGAACAGTGTGTAATGCACGTGCCCTGGGGTCGGTACTGGGCCTAATGCGGACAGAGAGGGCCAGTAATGCCACAGGTATTCATTACGTTTCCTAGTGCATGAAAACGAACTGCTCAGTGCTCACAGAGATACACCACAGCGTCTTTCAGGGGGAGGGGGGAATTATGTAGAGAGCTGCAAAGAACCCGTTCCTGTGGAAAATGAAGTAGGAAGTGGTTTTGTGATTTTATTTATTAATATATTTGATTTATTTCAGTGTTCACAAGTGGATTTTGTTGGTTCTATTTCATTATCACAGCGTAATGAAATATAAGGTGTTATATAAAAAGATAAATATATAAAAGGTTATTAAGGGATACTTATAAAACTATATATAAATAATAGACCCCCACCCTCAAGAAAAAAAAAATAAAATAAAACATAAAGCTAAACTCAGTATATTACTAACCCTACATTATAATGTGTGTTAATTCCTCCTACAGTCTCCCAGTCCATTTTGCCAGTCTCCCAGTCCATTTTGCCAGTCTCCCAGTCCATTTTGCCAGTTTCACAGTCCATTTTGCCAGTCTCCCAGTCCATTTTGCCAGTCTCCCAGTCCATTTTGCCAGTCTCTCAGTCCATTTTGCCAGTCTCCCAGTCCATTTTGCCAGTCTCCCAGTCCATTTTGCCAGTCTCTCAGTCCATTTTGCCAGTCTCCCAGTCCATTTTGCCAGTCTCTCAGTCCATTTTGCCAGTCTCTCAGTCCATTTTGCCAGTCTCCCAGTCCATTTTGCCAGTCTCCCAGTCCATTTTGCCAGTTTCACAGTCCATTTTGCCAGTTTCACAGTCCATTTTGCCAGTCTCCCAGTCCATTTTGCCAGTCTCCCAGTCCATTTTGCCAGTCTCTCAGTCCATTTTGCCAGTCTCCCAGTCCATTTTGCCAGTCTCCCAGTCCATTTTGCCAGTCTCTCAGTCCATTTTGCCAGTCTCCCAGTCCATTTTGCCAGTCTCTCAGTCCATTTTGCCAGTCTCCCAGTCCATTTTGCCAGTCTCTCAGTCCATTTTGCCAGTCTCTCAGTCCATTTTGCCAGTCTCCCAGTCCATTTTGCCAGTCTCCCAGTCCATTTTGCCAGTCTCCCAGTCCATTTTGCCAGTCTCCCAGTCCATTTTGCCAGTCTCCCAGTCCATTTTGCCAGTCTCTCAGTCCATTTTGCCAGTCTCCCAGTCCATTTTGCCAGTTTCACAGTCCATTTTGCCAGTCTCCCAGTCCATTTTGCCAGTCTCCCAGTCCATTTTGCCAGTCTCCCAGTCCATTTTCTTATGTTTTCTTAAATATATGGGTGCATTTTTCACTCCCACAGTAGACTGGAGTAGTTTCCTTCAGTTCTGGGAGTCGTTATTGTTATATAACACTTAATAATCATAATTAATGACTTATGTCGTGCTTAAAAGTGAGAGAAAATAAAGGGATCGTGTCCACACCGTGCCCTCTCTGTGTAAATATATTTACTGTGGAAACTAAAAGTTGTAGGAGATGAGTGTAAGTGAAGCTCGGGAGGTGCGGGAGTGTCCAGTCTTCTGCCCTGCGCTGTAAGAAGTGGAGGGGTTGGGGGGGGGTTGGGTCACGTGACTCCAAGTTTTGAGCCTGCTCCGGTTTTTTTCCTCTTCCCAACACCGCTCTTATAAGTCTCTTATAAGTGAGGAAAGTTTGACAAGTGTGCCTCAGTCCTCCAGTGGAGCCCGGGTGGGATAGTGTGGAGGAAGCGGTGTGAGCTCTCCAGAAGTCCCGGAGAAAGTCCTTTAGGGCTCTCCCCTACTTCTCGGTGCCTCTCCAGGTACGTGACAGAAACTTTACGAACTCACCCTCTCCGTCTTTTACAACTTTTTAGCGGCGTTTTTTTGCTTTACACGGGTTTTTTAACGGAGAGCTGAGGGAGACTGGGGCTGAAGGACTTCACAGACTCTTTTACAGAAGGGGTTTAAAGAGTTCTGTGCAGTTTAATGAGCATTCAACCAGAATGGGCCGTATTTTATATTTATTTTTACTTATTTGTATACTTATATTTACAAGAGCTCTCTCTCTCTCTCTCTCTCTCTCTCTCTCTCTCTCTCTCTCTCTCTCATGTTCCTGAGGAGTTACAACTGCACCAAAATATAAAAAAAATGAACAAAAAAATATTAAAAAAAAATAAAACAGAGGTTTAAGTTCAACCAAAGCTCTAAAACACTTAAAGAAAGCCGTTTTTTTATTTACTTTTAAAGGCGCTTTCCCTCGAAACTAACATTTAACCGTTAAAACCGTTAGCGGCTGAGGGCTGACTTTCCTGTCAGGGCTAGTCCTTCACAGCGGCTGGGGGCTTCTTCAGAGAACACCTCAGACCTTCAGATGTCTCCCATGATATCCTTAAAACTACGAAATATCAGGAGTATATTAATTATTAATAACAAACACTTTTAACAAACATTTAACACCCGAATTAGCTCTGTAGCTCTGAACTAAAACCTGCTAGAGTCAAACCTGCTGCACAAAGAGAGAGAGAGCAGCTTCTTTTGGACTGAACCTCTCCAGTGAGGGATTTATGCTAACTCTGGTAATGACACTGTTCAGGTATAATTCAGAGTCTCACTGGGGACATGGTATATATTTTTTAATTTAAACATAAGGCAGATTATTTAGACTCACGGGGGGGGGGGACAGTATTTTGGGGAAAAACTTCTCAGAGTGTTTAGTCTCATGAGGAACATAAAAAGTATTTATTTAAGCTCCATATTGGGTGTTTATTCTCAGTGGGAACACTATTTTGTACTAAAACTAAAGTTTATGGGGTATTTTGGACATAAACTCTTCAGGTAGAGTGTTTAGTCTCGTTGGGATCTCAGTATGTTGTGTTTAAAACCCAGTTATTTAGTCTCAGTGGGAACACCATATTTTGATTTTTTTAAACTCCACTGAGTGTATGTTGTCTCACTGGGAACACATTTTATATTTACTCTCAGAGGGAACATGTTATTTGGACCAAAACTCTTCAGGTATTCAGTCCGTCACCCCGGTATTTAGTGTTTAAACGTCATTTAGAGTATGGAGCCACACTGAGAACATGGTATTTTTGGACAAAAGCTATTTAGTCTCTTTGAGAACAATGTGTTTTCATTTTAAACTTCATTTAAGGTACTTAGTCTCACTGGGCACACGTTATTTTGGACAAAAACTCTTCAGGTAGCATATTTAGTGTGATTGTGAACACAGTATTTTTTAATTAAACTCTATTTTTTATGTTTGTTTGTTAGTTTTTTGTAATTAAACCCTTCTGGCGTAGCATACGGCTTGTTTTATTGGGAACACGCTATTTCGTACACGTATTTAAACCCTCCCTGCTGGTCACTTTCTCAGTTCTAAGTATCACTGCTCGTCACTGGCTCATGTTCTAATCCCTGGACTTCTGTCTTAACCCCAAACTGCTTTTGCCAAACTACCCCTATGCTTCTTTTCTTCTGTTATCCGTGGAGGTGAAATAGCTTTTGGGCCCAAGTGTGTGTTTTCCTGAATGGGTACCAGTTTAAAGAGCCCTGCAGAGTCACACAGCGTCTCATCTGTTCTTCAAGAAAAAAAAAAAAAAAACAGAGCAGAAAAACCGCAGTCTCATCCTTTAGGGCGTTTGACGTCTGCACATCAAAGAGGCATAAATACATGTTGATGGAATGAGTTACTCTGGATGTGGAAACTGTTATTTATTTTTATTTTACTTTCATTTTTTAATGTAACCCATTCATGTTAAGCAATATGCAGCTGCTAGGGTTGTTTTTGCTCTATTTCAAACTTGTGGTCAGTTCACGTCTTTCTTTTTTTTGGGATAATACCCATATATTTTGGGAAAATAGGGATTCGAAATTGAACCAAAGTTGGGTTATGTGACGTGTAACCTTTTAGTGAATCATTGCTGGGTTTTAAACAGCTCTTTAAAGAATACACAACAGGTTGTCCAGAATGGAGACGTATTTCACCACTTCTGTAGGGAGGGTTCACACTTCTGTAGACACCCACTGCCTTCAGTAAGACCCTCCAATTTCAAGGGTACAATTATTTAATTTGCAGTTGGCTGTAATAAAGCACTCTTAAAGGACCAGCCTCTAAAGGGTCTACAGACTGTGGTCTGTGATAAAGGGTATGTTTCAGGTACGTTTTTCAGCTTCAGAAGATAGATATTAAAAGTCTACATTACAAATATCATCTTGCTCCAGGGGTCCTGCTTTCTACGTTTGTTTTATGTGTCGGAGAGCTGTGTAGGATTTCACTTTTACAGGGTTTTCATTATCAGATCCAGAGCCAGGAAGAGAGGGTTTCATATAAAATATGTCATCTGCAAATTCTGGAGACTCTTGAATATTCATCTTGAAGAAAGGTCTTTCTGAACCTATAGTTATTAATCTTAAAACTTGTTTCTTTCTCTTGCAGCGAGAACTCCCCCCAAGATGGGTGACTGGAGTGCTTTGGGAAGGCTCCTTGACAAGGTGCAGGCATACTCCACAGCCGGAGGGAAGGTCTGGCTCTCGGTCCTCTTCATTTTTCGGATCCTGGTGCTGGGGACGGCTGTGGAGTCGGCCTGGGGCGACGAGCAGTCAGCCTTCAAGTGCAACACCCAGCAGCCTGGTTGCGAGAATGTGTGCTACGACAAGTCGTTCCCTATCTCGCACGTGCGTTTCTGGGTGCTTCAGATCATTTTCGTGTCCACCCCCACGCTCCTGTACTTGGCACACGTGTTCTACTTGATGCGCAAAGAGCAGAAGCTCAACCGCAAAGAGGAGGAGCTGAAGGCAGTGCAGAACGACGGAGGCGACGTGGACATCCCCCTGAAGAACATCGAGCTGAAGAAGCTCAAGTATGGCCTGGAGGAGCATGGCAAGGTCAAGATGAAGGGGGGGCTGCTGCGCACCTACATCGTCAGCATCTTCTTCAAGTCCCTCTTCGAGATCGGCTTCCTGATGATCCAGTGGTACCTCTACGGTTTCAGCCTGTCTGCCGTGTACACTTGTGAGCGCTCGCCGTGTCCTCACAGAGTGGACTGCTTCTTGTCCAGACCCACAGAAAAGACGGTCTTCATCATCTTCATGCTGGTGGTGTCGCTGGTCTCCCTGCTCCTCAACATTGTCGAGCTCTTCTACGTCTTCTTCAAGAGGATCAAGGACCGCGTGAAGGGGAAACAGACCCAGTACCCATCCGGCGGTACCCTGAGTCCTACGCCCAAGGAGTTGTCCACCACCAAGTACGCCTACTACAACGGATGTTCCTCGCCCACCGCTCCCCTGTCTCCGATGTCACCCCCAGGCTACAAGCTAGCCACAGGGGAAAGGACCAACTCCTGCCGTAACTACAACAAGCAGGCCACCGAGCAAAACTGGGCCAACTACAGCACCGAGCAGAACCGCCTGGGCCAGAACGGGAGCACCATCTCCAACTCGCATGCACAAGCCTTCGATTACCCAGACGACACGCAGGAGCACAAGAAAGTTACGCCGGGCCACGAGCTGCAGCCGCTGGCCCTGATGGATCCACGGCCGTGCAGCCGAGCTAGCAGCCGCATGAGCAGTCGAGCGAGGCCCGACGACCTGGACGTCTAGCTAGAGAACTGACACGCTACAGAGCACAGAGGGGACAGACGACTGCCCCCCTCACTCTAGACTCTAGTCGATACAGAGACCTAAAATTACTCACACTGCTGGAGGTACTATTCGTTAATGAATGATGACGTTGAAAGTAGCGGCGCTAACATTGCCTTAACAAGCCGAACAGCTCGGGGAGGGAGCGCGATCGGTTCCCTTCCCGACAGTCATGCATTCCCCCCACCGTCCCCACCCTCCCTTGGACAATATGCCTTGGTGATGTGATTGATTTTGTCCTAAAGCCACACAGTATCACTCCAGTCATTTCAGAAACCCATTCGATCCCCATCATCACACACCCCCACCCCCCCATTCTCATCTCTGTGACCCCAACACCATCTAGTCCAACAGGGTCGTGAGTAGGTTCCTAGGGCTGAAGTCTCATGTGTTAATATTTATTTGTCCACTAGATGACTGACTACTACTCAAGGTCACACCCATATGTTGTAGCGCTTCACACGAAGCACGTACAGTGATAAGTCATCAGAGCCAATCGCATATTTATTGACAATAATCCAAATTTCAGCAATACAACTATTAACAAGAGGTTTGCTTGTATTAATCGTAGTGGACTGTCGTTTTCCTGGTAAACTTTGAATATATGTGGTGTTAGTTTTGATTTGTTTTTTTTTTGTGTTTGTTTATTTGGTGAGGGCAGAAATATCTGATTTTTTTTTTCCTTTGGAACTTTTTGGGAGAAAAGCTTTGTTTTTCCTTTTTAAAGTAAGTCTTGATTTTCCTTATTTGTCTTTTCAAGTGGGAGAGAAGAGCAGTATAAGGTAGTGGTTGTTTTTAGTCGTTTACCCTTGGAGTGAGTTTTTCTTTTGTTTCTTTAAGTCCTTGTAATCATGCTGCTTGAGAGATAGAGTTTTAGTACTGTAAATCAAGCTAACTGTGTCACAAATGTGAGTTTGTAGAAGACTGCTTCTTAGAGCTGGACTAATATTTAGTCAATTAAATAAACTTAAAAAAACAAAGATGAAGATTAAAAAGATATATGCCAGCGTAGCTCCACAAATACCCAACACTAGTAGAGGAGATTTCAATTGGGATTATTTTGGGTTTGATTTCGCAAAAACTTGACGTCGCAGCATATCGGTACTCGCGCATGGAAGTTCATGGGTTTTTCAGCTACAATGGTGTTTGCACTGAGATTTTGGCAAAGATGTTGGTTGTATGCTGCATTACGTGGCAGGTTTTCTCTCTGTTATGCATGGAACTAATTTATTTTACCGCACACCAAGCAGAAAATCACTAACACTAAAAATCAGAACAGCGTTTTCATGTCAACCCTTGGTTTTCTTGATATCTTGAAGCACCGAGGCGAGATCCGGCACGTCTCCACTGAACAAGGCAAATGAAGTTGTACAGTTGTTTGAGTTGAGAAAATGTCATTCCATGGGAGTCCACTGTTGTACAGTGTGCAAGTGCATGATAGCAAAAATTTATTAATCAAATCTGTGAAAAAAAAGCTATTTTAACCAATAAAGATTTTTTCTTTGTAAGATCTGACGTCTGATTGGTTTTAACATTCCCAGCACTGGATGAACACCTCACTGCTGCAGCGACCCACCGAAAGGTTTTGTCTCTAACCTTCAGATGTTGAGGTGGTGTTTGGCTAAAACAGGCTTTCTTTTTTTAATTTACTAGTTGTTAAACACATATAATAAGAAAATGACACAATGCACAACAATTTGTCTGGTGCCAGTGTGAAACAGGGCTCGTACTGGCATCGTGTTTGAAAGAATTAGCTTTACACAAGCCGCCGTGTTATAAACCCAAGCAATAAGGAGAAAAGACGGCCTCGTGGCCAAAACCGGCCCCTGCCAAGACTTACTTACAAACCGAAAAAGGCTGATATGGTTTTACATGTATGCTTTAAAATGCCCCCAAAACTTCGAAAATTTCATCTTATAAAAAGATGCAGTGCTTTTTTCCCTCATCCAAGTTTCCTATTTAACCTTTCCACAAAGCTAAATAAAACCACATGTCTGGGCTGAGCCTGTGGACCACATGTGGCTAGAGCAGAGAGAGAGAGAGGAGGAGGGGGGGATGAGGGCAGAGACTTTGATCTAGTGCTAATTAATCCAGTTCTTTTATTCACCAATGGCTTTTTTATCGGGTTTATCACCAAGTGCTGTTTTATGAAAGGGGAGACTCCCTGAAAATGACTTCGGTTCTGCAGGTTTTGTCAGCAGAAATTCATTAGCACACAAATTACACAGGACCAGGAGAGAGAGAAGGAAAGCAGCTTGCAAAATACGAAAGCTAACTTTGAACTCAGGCAGCTCTCAGCATGAATCTGACTGAAGATACACAGAAACTAGCCGGCCATTAGCCTGGCTTTCCGGGGACCAGGTAATCTCCCCCCACGGATGTAAACAAGGAGTGACAAAGACAAACTCGGTGTTACATGAATCCTAAGCCTATTCCGTAGTTACTACCAATAATTAAGTGTCTACTATGAAGCTAATAAGCAAGGTACATAGTTATGAACACGAGGAATCAAAGTATAGCCCTCATCCAGGGTCTTACACTTCAAAAGGGTTAGTAAAGTCATTGATGCAACATTACATAACATTCCAGACATAAATCTGAAGAAAACATCGGGTCTGAAGACGTATCCAGTGCCTTCTCCTGCACAGACCACGTCTGAGACGGCGAGCCAGGGCTCCCACATGTTTCTGCCTCTATTTTTGGACGATGAGGATTCAAGTGAGGACAGTTTAAACACATATAAAGCTTGCTTCTCTCCACAGACTGGTGAAAACCTCTGTTTCTGAGTTACATTTCCTCCACCCATACAGCCACCCAGACCACAACCCCAGGGTGGTTCTGGGAATACATGTTAAAGCTGCTAACTCTGACTAAAAATGGCAAATCGACTCTTTTGTTATGACGTTGCCTCATGTCTAATAGAAACATACGCCGAGCTTTCTCTGGTAATACTTCACACCGGACAGCAGTCTGGCTACACAGCAAACTCAATCTGACTTTTAGTAATGATGCTCTTATTTTTTCCCGAAAGCCCTCTGTGAGCCCAGCTGTGGAGCACTCGGGCTGAATCCCATTTCTTAATTTTACTCCTACCCTTTGTTTTTGAGGTTTATCTAGCCCCTTGGAGGTGAGTTACAGGGTGTAGTGGTTAAAATCTTCCCCTATGAAATGGGACAACCCTTCAAGACCCTGATACGTTAGAACACAAGAAAGAGTAGCATTTCAGCGGCACTCTTCTTGTCCAAAGTCGAAATACACCCTGGAGGGGGCGCCAGTCCTTCACAGGGCGACACACACTCACACATTCACAACTACAGACACTTTTGTGTAACCAATCCACCTACCAACATGTGTTTTTGGAGTGTGGGAGGAAACTGGAGCACAGAGGAAACCCACGCAGACACAGGGAGAACACACCACACTCCTCACAGACTGTCACCCGGAGGAAACCCACGCAGACACAGAGAGAACACACCACACTCCTCACAGACAGTCACCCGGAGGAAACTCACGCAGACACAGAGAGAACACACCACAATCCTCACAGACAGTCACCCGGAGGAAACCCACGCAGACACAGGGAGAACACACCACACTCCTCACAGACAGTCACCCGGAGGAAACCCACGCAGACACAGGGAGAACACACCACACTCCTAAATACCACAAAAAATAAAAATAAAAATGCACAGTTTCACAGTATACACTAGTCATTTCAACAAGTACATAGTGAGCCACAGTTGCACACAAAATATGGGACACATAAGGATGATCGGTTTGGTGTTATGTGTATGATGGTACACTGGGCAGGCGCTGGACCCACTGCGACCCTGAACAGGATAGGCATTTACAGATAATGAATGAATGAATGTTCTGTGTTGGTTTTTAACAGGGCCAACAGAAACGCTGCAGTAAAATGCACAGGTCTGGGATATTCCAGGTTTGTGAAACACAGCTTTAGAGTTAGCTACAAATTACTAAAGGCAGAGCTTTTATTAAACCGTCTCCCCCTCAGTGAGTACAGGTACAAAGACCTTTATATATCAGCGGTGTGTCTTTTTATGTGGAGCTCAGTGAGTTAAGTGGAAGGTGTTTCTCAGCAGAAAGTCCGCTGCTGTCAGATTGACTGTTTAGCACTGCTGGGTGCGCAAGGATATCACGCACTGTCACGTTTCCTGAGAAATCGACATGCTCCCTGCTGTTTACACAAGCACAAGTGAATCAAAAACAGTAGGATACTTCCAATCCTTCAATCGCAGCAGTGGCCTGAAATTGGATTCCCCCTCGACTCATTTCTCTTCTAATAGAACGGCGGGGGAAGGCTGTGTGTTGTTTATTATTCAATCATGGATCAACTGCTCACATATGTGTCTAACGAGCTGGAGAACATGAGTGGAGATGATTTGGGTGAATTGCTCGTTCTTGTCTTTGTCTTTCTCTTGTTATTCTCCTCATTAAATCAATGACACGAGTTAATCATCTGTTTTTACTTCATCACACACCCGTCCACTCAGTTTCAATCGGACCCCACTGTTTTTACGGTTCTTGTTCAGATGCTCGATCAGCATGGAGAGGGATGGGATGGTGACACGAGGCCTTGATGGCCCCTCCCTGTGCTGGTTGTATCTCTGCGGTGCCAGCAGGAAACGCGTGCCGAGGCCGAGGGGCCTGAGCCTGGCCCATGTCCTGCTATTTCCTTCCATGGAAAAGGATACAAAAAAAACCCACCATGACCAATAGATAGCATAAACAGAGTGTAATTCTCGAGTCCATCTTTAGATTCTTCTGTGGACCACAAATATATTTAACATACACTTAGTCAAGCCCTATACGTATGCACAGTTCTGGTGGAAATGCAAGGGTTAAATTCATTCAACTCTCAACAAAATTTGAACCAATCACATGTCTGACTAGATGTGGTCTACAGAGAGTGTTGTATCTAAATAGAAACAGTCAAACAAACACCTTGTGAGTTAGGCCTTTAATTTGAAATTGTCAAAGGAATCAGCCAATCAGGTTTTGAATTTAATAAGTGTGATATTATATATATATATATATATATAACACTCAGTTATAGAGGCATTCAAATGATAGGACGGGATAGAATTGCTGATTGACCCCTGGATAAGAAGAGAAAACACCCCCAGAGCGGGAACGTGCTGTTATTGTTTTTCTTTTTTAGATAATTAACAATACACAATAAAAGTCCTTTATTAATAGGATGAGTTCAGCTGTTTTTAAATGTTTATTTATGTAACTGTTTATATAAAAATCACTGCAGTCGATTGAATATTAACACATTTTTATTAAAAAAAAATGCATGTGAGACACCATTAGCTTAATGCTAAAGTTAAAGCTAGTGCTTCCCAAGCGGTGCAGTAGTATAAGCGCTGGTCCTGTCATCAGTAGATCATCTGTTTGATCCCCTGGGATGTCTCAGACGTTAGAGGCTGGGTGTCCAGGAGATTGGCTGTGGCCAGTGCTGGCTGGCGTGGACGTCTGTCAACTGACCTGACAGATCCAATGTGTTGAACAGTCCAGTGATGTGGTGTTAGCAGTGGTTGAAAACCTGACTATGTCTGGCTTCATGAGTCTCGACGGAGGCGTGTGCTGGTGGCACTGTGAGTGATTAGTGGAGTCTTAGCTGAAGGGTGGAACTGGCAATGACTGATGATTAAAATCTGCAAAAACTCAGGAGTAAAAATATTAAAGCAGAAAATAGCCTTGTCCCAGAGGTGGATGTTTGGTTGGAAGCATTTGTGTTGTTTTTTATATTTTTGCCCAAACCAAAGGCCATCACTGGACTTGCTTAAAGATTACATTTTCTGCCACATCTGTGACGTGCTTTGATTAAAATCCTACAAGGATCAAACCCCGGAACAGCATTGTCCCCCTGTCTAAACAACCCTGTTCAGAACGGCCAGTTTCAGCTCCTGTTCCTTTAAATGATAATGAGCCACTGCACACAACCCTCCAGTTTTTAACCGTTTCCACTCAGTTCTCTTTCTTCTCCGTTCTCGTTTTCTCAGTTTTTACTCAGTGCTTTTATTTCTCAGCGCATGTTGTGTCTGCTTTGGTGTGTTTAACCTCATCTTTGATCTCTCACATAAATGTGGGTCCTGCGCTGTGATTGGACAAACTCAGATGAGGGGGCGGGGCAATTATAAAGACTCTGCACTTGACTTAGGAAGTGGAGCAACATCAGAGCACATATTATCCCACGTTTTCTGACTTAGGCAACTCACCAAAAACGGCCAGGTTGGTCTTGTTTCACAGTGTGTGGGTTGGTGGGCTCTAGATACATTAATGTGTTAAGGCAGTGAACAAGTGATATTTTTTTCATAATAAGTCACCTTATATCTGACCTCTGGCCTGTAGAGCTGAGGACTTGCCGTAGTGTAGAGTGTCATCCCAGTTTGAGAATGGTATTAAATCAGAGTTAATTGATCGTGCTAAAAATAACATTTTTTTTTTCATGTTTCTCTTCCGTCTCCTTCAAAACACACATGCAATTTTATATTTTAATGCACTTTGATTTCAGGGCACATAAACTACTGATTACTAAAAGCTGTCCTTCAGATGTTTGAAGTTGGAAGGCAGCATGGGGCAGACATGGCTCTCGAAGCTCTGCAGACTCTCTCAGCTCTGACTAGCTCCACATGCGTCAGCACATACTCAAAATGCAAATGAACAAAGTGGACAGGCATTGGACTCTAACACAGACTGAAGGAAAAAGATCTCCAGTGGCATGTGGTGGACGTTTTTGGTTTTATTTTTCCAAAGCAAGATTAAAGCCATGGTTTGGCCATAAACCAAGTATGTTGCATGGCTAAAACAGTAGGATCAGCCATCTTGGGCCCTAAATTTCATCCATAATATAAAACAACAGTGCCGTATTGTGTCTGAAAGTCTATTTGAGATTACTTTACAGCTTGGTGTGGTTTGAGGCAAGTGTGATGATTTGAGGATGAAGTTTGCAGGATGCTAAACTCGTGGCTATAAATGTCTATTGCTTGTACATTAGCTTCTTAGCACCAGGGCTAAGCTAAAGAAGTCAGGTTTGGACCCACAGAACACACAGACTTTGTGGAGACTTGTCATTAACATTACATAAGTACTACTACCTTAACCCTAACCCCTAGACTTCAACTTAACCCTAACCCTAACCCCTAACTCTAAACTAAACCCAAATTATAACCTGTCTTCACCTTAGAGTGTAAAGGTTTACATTCCGAGGACCAGCAAACTTCAGACGTTATATGAAAGTTGTTTTTTTGGCTTTTTGGGATGTTGTGGCCTTTATTTAGGCCAAACCAGATGTTGAAATTTGGGCTCTGCTTGATCCATCTGATTTGGTCCAAATTTAGATGCCTTCTTACAGACCATTTACCTTCTTTCAGCCAATTTTATATGTAAAAGTAGACATTTTTCACCCAACCAAATATAAACATTGCTGAGATGGCTGGCCAAAATGGTCAATTTAAAAGAGTTTTTAGTTTGCAGAGTGGGTTTAATGGTCCCCACAAGGAAGACAGTTCCCCACAATGTGAGTGTGTAAACAGGTCCCCACAATGTGATATATTTCTGGTAGCCTCATACGCAGTCAATGTTGGCAGATTGGCTACATTGGGGTTATAATTGCTATTGTTTTTCAGCTTGAGACAAAAAAAAAAAAAAACGACGATTCATTGTTGGCATTATAATGTAGTCCAGGGCTAGTCTCAGTCCAGACTGGTGCTTGGGGTATAAATGGAAAGAATGGAGAAAGAACACGAGGCAAAGTCACATGAGGATCGAGTTGAAGAAGAGGGCAGCTAAAGGAGCACTGCCAGTGTGGGCAGGTCGCGTCGGAGCACTGCCAGCAGGCGCTAAAAGGACAAAAATGAGGACCATATAAACAGCAACAACAGGACGGAGCATTTCAGAGGAACACATGTGGAACATAATCCTGCGTAAACTCTGTTCATGGACGGACTGGCTGTTTCCATTCTCTCTCTCTCTCTCTCTCGCTCTCTCTCTCTGTGGCCAAAGCCGCTGAGACTCCAGTGTGCGTGCACTCGCTGCCCGAACAGGATGTCAGGCATGTGGGATGGATTAGCCTGTGGTCCTGCCACTGTCCTTTCAACTTGTGCAGTACAGCCCTGCATCTCTTTTGATAGCAGTCACACTCCAGCTCGTTTGCTGAAGTGCAAGGGTGTTCAGTTTAAAAAAAGTAGGACCTGAGTGCTTTTTGGAGTGAGAGAGACCTTCAGTGCCTGAGCCTACACTGCCGCTGTCAGGTAACTGAAGTGGACACGGTTGAGAGCGCCAGGCCAGCTGTAGTTTTTGAGACATGTCGCCAGGGGTTAAAGGAAAGAAAGAAAGAATGAAAAAAAATAAAGGAAGCATGCAGCACATGGCCAGAGTCAATAGTGGTCTGCACTGGCATACACAGATATTTCCACAATGACTCCTTAATGCGTCTCTGTGTATTTTCCTGACACTTCCACACCAGCCTTCTTCCCTCGCTGCGATCTGCGATACATAGACCACAGTCATTACTCTAAATTTAGCCAGATGGGCCCCAGTTTTCCACTGCAAGTTCCAAATCAGTAAAATCAAGCCAGGAATATTCTAAGAATGGAGGAAAAGTTGTATTTCACTCGTCTAATTGTAACCAGTATCTATCCGAGGTATGCTTCAGATTGAATCACTTCAGCGGGGCTGGTTTGGCAATATGTACTTGCCACAGCTGTAATTTTAGTGCGAGAGGTCTGCAACTGGTTACGCAGCTGCTCCCCGTGTAGGAACACAGGGTATACAGTGTGTACCTCTCCTAGGGTAAAGTGTGATAGACTGGACCGGGGTCTTCATGGAGTCACTAGGTCAAACCTCTTCAAGGTTGCCACATGGCACTGCCCATCAATCTGTTAATGGAGGAAAAGACAACTGATAACATTTCCCTTCTGTTACTTATTGTTGCCAGCTACACTATTGGACAAAACAATGCCTGATTAACTGCCCGACAAGCAGCGCCTTACAACAGTCTGGCATCTCCCCACAATTCAGTGAAGTCAGAAACTAGAAATGTGGGAAGTTCTGACATAGAGATATTCCAAGCTGGAGGTACAAGGTGGCCTTGCCCTTAAGTGAGTGAACGCCGTGTACCTTCTCATCTCCAGAGACCACCATCAACTCAGCAGAGGTGGTACACAAACCCAGTTTGCTCGGCACAGCATTCCCTGTTTTAAACAAATGTGGTTTGTATCCTGCCTCTCTGCCAAATTGATATTTTCTCTTGGGGTTGTGTGTTTGGATTACTCATGGTCTGAGAGGACTGTGGTATGTTCTCCCTGTGTCCGCATGGGTTTCTTACTGGGGCTTAGATTACCTCACACAATCCAAACACACATATCTGTACATGGTTTGGCTGTGTGACACTGTCCACAGGTGTGAGTGTGTGAGTGACTGGGTGAGTGTGTGACACTGTCCACAGGTGTGAGTGTGTGAGTGACTGGGTGAGTGTGTGAGTGACTGGGTGAGTGTGAGACACTGTCCACAGGTGTGAGTGTGTGAGTGACTGGGTGAGTGTGTGACACTGTCCACAGGTGTGAGTGTGTGAGTGACTGGGTGAGTGTGTGAGTGACTGGGTGAGCGTGTGAAACTGTCCACAGGTGTGAGTGTGTGAGTGACTGGGTGAGTGTGTGACACTGTCCACAGGTGTGAGTGTGTGAGTGACTGGGTGAGCGTGTGAAACTGTCCACAGGTGTGAGTGTGTGAGTGACTGGGTGAGTGTGTGACACTGTCCACAGGTGTGAGTGTGTGAGTGACTGGGCGAGTGTGTGACACTGTCCACAAGTGTGAGTGACTGTGTGAGTGTGTGAGTGACTGGGTGAGTGTGTGAAACTGTCCACAGGTGTGAGTGTGTGAGTGACTGGGCGAGTGTGTGACACTGTCCACAAGTGTGAGTGACTGGGTGAGTGTGTGAGTGACTGGGTGAGTGTGTGACACTGTCCACAGGTGTGAGTGTGTGAGTGACTGGGCGAGTGTGTGACACTGTCCACAAGTGTGAGTGACTGGGTAAGTGTGTGAGTGACTGGGTGAGTGTGTGAAACTGTCCACAGGTGTGAGTGTGTGAGTGACTGGGCGAGTGTGTGACACTGTCCACAAGTGTGAGTGACTGGGTGAGTGTGTGAGTGACTGGGTGAGTGTGTGAGTGACTGGGCGAGTGTGTGAAACTGTCCACAGGTGTGAGTGACTGGGTGAGTGTGTGAGTGACTGGGTGAGTGTGTGACACTGTCCACAGGTGTGAGTGTGTGAGTGACTGGGTGAGTGTGTGACACTGTCCACAGGTGTGAGTGTGTGAGTGACTGGGCGAGTGTGTGACACTGTCCACAGGTGTGAGTGTGTGAGTGACTGGGTGAGTGTGTGACACTGTCCACAGGTGTGAGTGTGTGAGTGACTGGGTGAGTGTGTGACACTGTCCACAGGTGTGAGTGTGTGAGTGACTGGGTGAGTGTGTGACACTGTCCACAGGTGTGAGTGTGTGAGTGACTGGGTGAGTGTGTGACACTGTCCACAGGTGTGAGTGTGTGAGTGACTGGGTGAGTGTGTGAATGACTGGGTGAGTGTGTGACACTGTCCACAGGTGTGAGTGTGTGAGTGACTGGGTGAGTGTGTGACACTGTCCACAGGTGTGAGTGTGTGAGTGACTGGGTGAGTGTGTGACACTGTCCACAGGTGTGAGTGTGTGAGTGACTGGGTGAGTGTGTGACACTGTCCACAGGTGTGAGTGTGTGAGTGACTGGGTGAGTGTGTGACACTGTCCACAGGTGTGAGTGTGTGAGTGACTGGGTGAGTGGATGCACGGTGGCCCTGTTCAGGGTAAAGTGTCTAAAAACAGAATGAATGGCGATGGCTATGATGATTGGTGAATCAGTGAGGTATTACATTACTGTAGCAAATTCAAGAACCCAACCCAAGTGAGACTGAGCCATTTGTGTCTGTCACTGACATTTAGTACATACTGACCTTACCATCGCGCCAAATACTGAGCTCATCATAGACCTTGTGTTTAATTGTTGTGTTCTGTCCTGTTCAGTAGCCCCCTGTTAGACAGCAGAGCTGAGATCAGACCGTTGCTGCAGTGTTCAAGGTCAGTGCATGTAGCAGGTCTCTCCACGTGTGGATGTTTAGTTTACTACATCATTTAAACACAGATGCTGTCCTTCACCCTGTGAAAATTAAATGACGAACGAACCAAATAGAAATGCTCCAAATTTACATGGAATTACATATTTCTCCATTGATTTCCACTGAAAGTTATTTCCTTCTCCTGTAAATTTACTATTTTGGGAGGTGCATGTTTGTAAGACGATATGCAAATATGCCTCAATATCATAACAACACATGTAAAGCGGACATATCGTCCCCCTTCACCACAGCAGGACAGTTCTGGGTCTTAATAAAACATCTGTGACCTGCTTTGTTCAAAACACCACAAGGATCAAACCCCACAGCAGTGTTCTCCCCCTGTGTAAACAGCCCTGTTCAGAACGCCCGCTTTCAGCGCCTGTTCCTTTAAATGATACTGAGCCACACACAGTACACACGCATGCGCTCTAGAGAATAAAACCACACAAATTAAAAACCGACGGGGGGTGGCGTCTTGTTTCACAGTGTGTGCGTTGGTGGGCTCCTTTTCCCCATGTTAATGTGCAGTGGGTATTTCATAAAGAAAAAGTGTGAGGGAAACCTTAGCTGTGCCTTCTCCTGCCTGTTCCCGAATGGAAATCTCCATTAGCCGTACAGTGACTTTCTGATCTCTTTCTGTTTGATCAGCGTGTTAACCTCCAGTCCCGGCCGGGATAAAAAGATCAGCTCTGTCATCACACCCAGAGCGCTCCAGAGAGCAGGGCTTAGGCCTGGACTTAAAGCTTGCTTTCCCTTTCTCACCACAAACGCTCCGTCCACAGCTGCAGCTCCATCCAACACGGTTAAATATACCGCTGGGCTTTTTCTGCTGGACATTTTATTTTCTTTCATGCTATGAAAACTTGAGCTGCCCTGTAACACCCAGTGCTTTTCTCCTTTGCCTTCCCAAGCCTCGCTCATTCCCCCCACCCCCAGGTAAATTCACAAGCCTCTTTTACAATCTCAGGAGGAATGCAAAAGCAGCTAATAAACTCGTTAAAGCCGTGGCAATGTATGTTCTTATTTTTCTCTCTCAATGGACAGCATGCTTGCCAAAGCAGTAGTGGCTCTCAGATGGTGAGGAACCCTGAAATCAGCAGAACTGGCTTTTCCTGAGGCTCACGCTGCTCGCTGCCAATGTAAGAGCCCTGCTCCGCGAGTATGACATAGCGCCTCTTTAACTGCCGCAGACACGTTCAACAAACAAATCCAAGTGTGCATCCACAGAGCCTCCAGCCGGGCTTGTTTTCATTCTTCTGCGAACATGTGTGAGCTTCAAAGGACCCAGCTGATCCGCTCTCGGTGATTATAAAAACAGACAGAGGCGACCGCATGTTGGATTACTTACCCAGCAGTGCCTCCTGCCATTGAACATAAAGCACGCTGATTGATGGGAGAATGCCTTTAATTTGACAGAGGGTTTCCTCATTTACGTAACGGAGCGTCATGAGTTCCAAAAGGCAGCAGACTCCAATGTTCCTGAAGTGCCCTGAAGACAACTGTAGAGACTTGTATCCCAACTCTCTGACTGCAGGTGCACGTTATCAATCCTCCGCACATCTGCACGTCACTCAGGGCCTCAGGTTCACTGCTTTAATGCTGGGTACGAGGAGTGCTCCGTATACAGAAGAGCACAGTGAGAGCCGTGTCATGGATTTATTTTCAGTCACATACATCTTTTCTCGGGGTTTAAATGGTGTGGCCGCTCTTTTCAGGAGACCTGCTTCTTTTCAGTTTTTCCACACTTCCACAGTTCAGTCTTGGTTACATTTTCTGTTTCTTATGACAAACAACTGAGGTCTGGACTCGGCTGTGGCCAGTCCATTATCTTGAGAACACCAGCAGCTTCTTTGTTTGAAAGTCCTGTCTTT
Organism: Hoplias malabaricus; assembly: GCF_029633855.1. NCBI lineage: Eukaryota > Metazoa > Chordata > Actinopteri > Characiformes > Erythrinidae > Hoplias > Hoplias malabaricus. The sequence goes on from NC_089806.1 coordinate 6,341,018, forward strand.
ATATTTCCAGCTTTTCTTTCAGCATGAGAAATGTAAATAAATGACCAATGTAAATAAATATTGAAGACTGAGACTAATGTGGTCTCTGATTCTTTGCGCTGTGGAGTGTATTATTCTTATCATTAACATTTACAGCATTAAGCAGACTGTCTTATCCAGTGTGATTCTACTTATATTATGGAGACAGCCAGCACTAATGTTAGGAGTCTTGCCCTAGGACTGATTGGTGAAGCAGGTTGTGTTTACCCAGATAGACAATTAAACTCTGGTCTGCCGTGTTGAAGTCAGTTGTGTTATATTCTTCGCTACGTCAACCATTATTATTATTTTTATTATTATTATATTTATTATTCAGGAGTGGCAACACACCTCCCAAAATGTATGATGCTGAAGTCTAAAATCATGTCCCTGTGGCATTAGTTAAAACAAGTTATTAAATGACTTTAAAAGTGAATTCATTTGAACATTTCTAGTTCTTTCTCCACACTCAAAAAAACACTGCTGGTTTTGGACAGTAAATAAAATGTCTGGATTTATATTGAAGACATGACGACCACTGGTTCCTATCATTCATTCATTCATTCATTATTTGTAACCCTTATCTAATTCAGGGTCACAGTGGGTCCAGAGCCTACCTGGAATCATTGGGCGCAAGGCGGGAATACACCCTGGAGGGGGCGCCAGTCCTTCACAGGGCAACACACACACACACACACACACACACATTCACTCACACACTCTGACAATTTTGAGTCGCCAATCCACCTACCAACATGTTTTTTTTTTTTTTAGGAAACCCACGCAGACACAGGGAGAACACACCACACTCCTCACAGACAGTCACCCAGAGGAAACCCACGTGGACACAGGGAGAACACACCACACTCCTCACAGACAGTCACCCAGAGGAAACCCACGTGGACACAGGGAGAACACACCACACTCCTCACAGACAGTCACCCGGAGGAAACCCACGCAGACACAGGGAGAACACACCACACTCCTCACAGACAGTAACCCGGAGGAAACCCATGCAGACACAGGGAGAACACACCACACTCCTCACAGACAGTAACCCGGAGGAAACCCACGCAGACACAGGGAGAACACACCACACTCCTCACAGACAGTCACCCAGAGGAAACCCATGCAGACAAAGGGAGAACACATCACACTCCTCGCAGACAGTCACCCGGAGGAAACCCATGCAGACAAAGGGAGAACACATCACACTCCTCGCAGACAGTCACCCGGAGGAAACCCATGCAGACACAGGGAGAACACACCACACTCCTCACAGACAGTCACCCAGAGGAAACCCACGCAGACAAAGGGAGAACACACCACACTCCTCACAGACAGTCACCCGGAGGAAACCCACGCAGACAAAGGGAGAACACACCACACTCCTCACAGACAGTCACCCGGAGGAAACCCACGCAGACACAGGGAGAACACACCACACTCCTCACAGACAGTCACCCGGAGGAAACCCACGCAGACACAGGGAGAACACACCACACTCCTCACAGACAGTCACCCGGAGGAAACCCACGCAGACACAGGGAGAACACACCACACTCCTCACAGACAGTCACCCGGTGTTCCTATCATCACTGCTGTAAATCTGAGATCTGAGTCTCTACAACACACCACTTTAAACCAAAATGCTCTGAATGACACGTCTGTTTACTCAGTGACTGAACTCTACAGAGATTTTAAAAATCAGTAGCATTTCCCATAAAATGATATCAGCCATTCAGGCGTCACCCTGTAAACAGTCTCCTAGCAGCAGTAAGAAACAATCTAGACTGGACATTTAGTAAATATAATGTGTCCTGACATAAACTGTGACCATTAGTTAGTGCTTCATGTTTACAGAGATTAGTGTGAGCAGACACAGTCGTAGAATAGTTTAAGAAGAGCACCTCTAATGTCCCTCCCCCAAACTGAAATCAAGATTTTAATTGGCTCTGCTTCTGAGTCAGACTCTCAGCCGACTGGCGCCTATAGGTCAGTGCTAGGAGCGACACTGGAGCAGCTGAAGGGAGTTTTTCTTTTCCTAATGACCCAGTTAAATGCAACCAAAAAGTGATGGTACACATGCCCTGTAATTACATGACTGAGTATAGGACAAAAACTAATCTAACTTTGTATTTAGTGTGAACCATTTATCATGCAGGAGGCTGCTGAATATTGTCAAGCGCATGGAGCAGGAATAACGCTGTCCACAGCTTCATCCCAAAGGGGACACCCCTAAGGACAAAGTATTTTCATGACTCAAGCTCCAGCTCATACATTCATCTGATTTTAATCACAGGCTAAAACTGCCAGTGCTGCTTTCTGAGGCCGATTTCAGCGACTCTTAGTTCAGTAAAGGACTGTAAACTCAAGTGCTCTTTCACATTTCTGGTGAATGCCATGGGGGTTGATTACTCTAACCTTACTCCACTTCAAATCATAGGTCAACAGCACAGGAACCTGTGAGTTTAGGGGCTCAGAAGAGGTGCAGTGTTCCAAGTGTTGCCCCTATCCTAGGAGTTCACTGGTTCGACCCTCAGTCATCCAAGGCCAGGAGTCATGGTGTGTTCTCCGAATGGATGGGATGCTGCTCTTCCAATTCACTGCAAACAGTGCTAGCTGTCACCTGATGTGACTGATCTGGGCAGTTTGCGTTATCCTCTGCCACGATGCGCTGCTCAGTGGATTTGCAGTGGCAGCTGTTTGAAATGAAGCGGTGACTAATAACTGAGAATATTTGTCCAAAAACTTGGGACTCAACATAAAAGTATGACTTTCAGTCTATCACCGTAAAATAAGACTTTAACATTTACCTCAAAATTGTAAGGAACTAAGATTTTTAAAGCTCTAAGACATAGTTTTTCTTAGTGAAAGGTGGTAGCTTTTTGGTAAGGAAAAATTTTTTTAAATCACTTTTTTAAATGAATTTTTAAAATTCAAGACACTACTTTTTTAAATTAAAACAGAGACATTTTTCCAGTGCAGGCTTTAAAGTGAAAAGGTTGAATTCCAAACCCTCTGGGGTAAGAAGACGAATCTGATTGAGTGTCCTAATGAAAACGAATCAAACAAAGCTTTGCCTGCACTGTTTTCTGCATTAGACTTTGGGAAATAGACAGCAGGAATGTGGGCTCATAGCCGACCTGTGCAGAACCAGGGCGAGGGGGGATCGAGCAAGAGGAGCCACTTAGAAACAAGGCAGAGAGTGGCAGACTGCTCAGGAAATTGAAAAGGAAGTGAAGGGTAAGTATGCAGTCGCACAGCAGGGGCTGGGCAGGTTCTACACAGCAACATCAAAAAGGCCTGTGGATGTCGGCGCTGTCACTTCCCCTCCCTGTCCTGTGATGCTTATGGAAGCTTTCTGTCGACTTTTTAAAAGCTGTTTCCTCTGCAACAGCAACAACAACACACACACACACACACACAGTAGTGTCAAACATTCATCCTCAATCAATTTTTCACTAATATACAGTTGTGAAACATGCAGAATTCACACTTCACCTCACTTAATTCATCACTCAAAATAACCCTGTAGTGGAACAATCAGTGCTTCAGGAGATTGAAACAATGGATGGTGTAGACAAGGGAAGTGAAGGAAAACAGATAAAAACAGGAGTTTCCGAAATGTTCCAAAGATATTTGTCAACTGAAACTGTCTCCATCAGATCAACCAACTTTAAAGGGTTAATAACATTCTGAGAATGTTTCCTCGCCATTTGCTGCTCTTCAGTCTGATTGTGGGCTCAAAACCTATTTCATGCGTTTTTACGAAACCCTGGTGGCTGTAAATTGGTACAAAAGTTGTTCCTGTTCAGTCTGCTAGTCTCTCTCTCTCTCTTTCTCTCTCTCTGACAGAGGTATCTGGAGTTATTTTAGACAGCGGAGAGAACTCCAAATGTTGAAAAGCACAAACCAAGATAAGGATGTTGCTTCAGTTTTGGATGAATTAAGGTGGAAATATCTCCAAAATTTGAGAAACGTCCAATTGCATTAAAGTAAACACAGACAAAATCTACACTACTTGAGGTACAAATCTCTATTTCTGTGGGAATCCAAACAGAGAATATAAAATTACAGACAAGTTAAACTTCATAAACATTTTTCTACCTCTTACACACCATTCCACCTTAAAAGACGTTGAGCTCCTGAATGTAAACAAACCAGAGAGAACAGCGTTTCCCCGTGAAACCTGAAGTGTGAAATTTCTTACTCAACAGCAGTTTTTCTTTTTACTGATTCCTAATGTTTCGGACAAGAAATGTGTCGTGCATCTGAAACACGTTCTAACTCGTAATTTGTTTCACTGTATGAGCGAACCACCTTCATAAAGAACCACCTTCATAAAGAACCATTTTTTAAATAACTTTAGATCAAGTGAAGGGTTTTTAAACCTTTAATGATATGTTTGAGCAGGGTATATTTAATAAAAGTAAAATATATAAATGCATAAATAAATAAACAAATAATAATAATAATATGAATGTTATTTTGTAATAACAGGCTTCTTTCAGGGAATGCAGCTCATAATCATTAAAATGCCAAAAATAAACCAGTCAAACCAAAACAAGAAAGGTCTTATAAATAATTTAAAAAGTGGAATAATGATTATTTTTAAATATAATAATAAACTCAAAATTATACACAACAACAGTTTAGGCAAGAACAAGGATAATAATAATTAAGTACATACATAAAACTCTGTAAGAATCTGGATTGTGACTGAGACTGCGAATAAGTGATTTTAATGAAAAAGGAAAAATACAAAAAAAATAGCCAAAACAGGTTCAAGAAAAAAAAAAAAAAAAAAAAAAGACCAAGAAATAATCCGGAATATAAGAGAATAAGGGAAAAAGGCTCAGAAATAGAATCATCAATAGACGCAAAACTTCACAAAGAGCTCATGCAAACAAACCGTTATTTATACAGAGGTTTACAGGTGGCAATGATTAGAATTCTGGTGAACTAGAGCTCTGATTGGCTGAAGACCAGAATTCCTGGGTCAATCTCCCATTGTGTTCTGGGAAATGGAGTCTCTGGAGGCAGGAACAGCTAAAGACTGGGGTTAAGGGAGGCGTGATTAATGCATGAAATAATGAACAAATGATCAGACCATTTTGTAAATTAAAAGTTAATTAAAGAGCCGTCATTAATAATGTGATTTACAAACATGAGTTCCAGTTTCCAGATGCATCTTTGATGAAGTCTACACCAGTTGTATGCAGGGAGACTTTGGGAAGGAATAAGTAAGGGCTTGTTCAGTGATTTAAAGCGACAGGGACTCTGTATACGGGTGCTAAACACTCAGTAGCTTCATGTACACTTAGAAGGACTTTAAAATCAATTCTAAAAGTCGCAGGGGGCCAGGGGAGTGAGGCAAGAAAAAGAGGACTGTGTTCTCTCCTAATAGTTTACACAGAGCACTGAAGCTGATTCAGACGAAGGTGAAATACTTCATACGTTTTACACTGTTGCTGGTTAATCGCAGGTCAGAGGCTTTACTGTCCTACATTTCTAACCGTGTTTGTACATAAATATGGAGAGAACAGCAAAAACAAGGGCTTTCCTTCTTGTTTAAGCTAAGGGTTGCAAAGTCCACTGTGCTTAGCAGGTTGTTTTTCAGCCTCCAAGCTCCTCCTCGGGCACTCTGTTCCACTGTGAGCTGATTGCTAATTAGCGCCCTGTTGGGTTTGTTTGTTTGTTGTTTGTGTTTGGCCTGGATACCATGAGTTCTCGCTGCTTTGGCTGAGCTGACGCCTCTCCTAAACCACTGATCGTGATCTGCACCGGCAAAATCTCCAACTGAAAGTTTCTTTTCCAATCTTCCAGTCACAATAAAAATGCTAATCTGATTTCATTTGTGATAGCATATCGTGAGCTCACCTCAGGACGTTTACTATACTGTGTAAGTGAGCAGACACCCCTCAGACCACATCAAACATGTTGTCAGGATTCACGGAGCGGACTGACGGAGGCGGACGCATTTGCTAAAACACGGTATTTTAATTATAATGAAAGAAATAACAAAACAACGACAGGAAACAGTAGTTACAACACAACACGAAATGAAACTAGACTAACACTTAGACAGACTAGACTGGGGAGCGAAACGACGATGAGAGAAACTACGGAGACAGACAGATAACATGACTGACATGACAAAAGAGAAAAGAGAATGTGAATGAAATGAACGACAAACAGGACACGAGACAAGAGAGCTTAAATACTAACACAAACGAGACACACCTGGACAGATAACAAGGAGGACGGGTGAACAGATGACACGGACGAGGAGGCGGGACGAAGGAGGAGACAAGGATATAAACAAAACATAGCCATGTGCTAAAAGCACATGGCCGGGGACAACAGACATGACGAGACGAAGGCGTGACAGATGCCCCCCCCAAGAACGCGCAACTCCCGGGCGCGTACTCTTAAACCCCCCAGGAGCTGGCATAGGAGAGGGCACGGAAAACAAGACAGGACAACAAACCAACGGGTGACAGGACTCAGGACAGGACGGGAACAGACACAGGAGATGGGGACACGACAGGACCGAATATACGAGACGGGACATGGGACATGACAGGAGACTGACAAAGGGGGGCAACAAGAGACGAGAACGGACTGGACAGGACAGGAGTGGACACATGGGAATTGACGGGAAACTGGACTGGAGACAAGACAGGGGACTGAACGTGGGACAGATACGGAGACTGGACACGTTTGGGGACAGAAGACTGGACATGGACAGGTGACAGAACAGGGGACTGGAATGGAGACGGGACTGATGACAGAACTGGGTGCTGGGAATGGACGGGAGCAGAGACTGGTGACGAGACCGGGGACAAGACACTGGACAGGATAGGAACATTAGACTGGACAGGGGTACGTGACTGGACAGAAGACAGGACAGGTGACATGACACTAGACTGAAACGGAGACGGGACTGGAGACTGGACAGGGGTTTGAAACAGAGACTGAACAGGGCTGACAGGGGACTGGACATGAGGCAGGACAGAGGGTTGAAACGTAGACTGGACAGGACTTGGCAGGGGAACAGGTACAAGAACATTCAGGGGGACAGACATGAACACAGTGACCGGGACAGGGACAGAGACAAAGGCTGACACGGGCACAGGGACAAGGACAGAGACAGGAACCAAGACAGGGACAGACAGGGGAACCAATACAACAGGGGGGTGCCCAGGACTGGCTAATGTCTGTGGGGCAGTCTGAGGAACCAGCCTGGGCACAGTTCTGGGGATCGGCCCCGAAGTCCTTCGGGCCGATCTACGGACATGGACAGGAGCGGCCGTAGCCACAGTCACGGGGACAGGAGCGGCCGTAGCCACAGTCACGGGGACAGGAGCGGCCGTAGCCACAGTCACGGGGACAGGAGCGGCCGTAGCCACAGTCACGGGGACAGGAGCGGCCGTAGCCACAGTCACGGGGACAGGAGAGGCCGTAGCCACAGTCACGGGGACAGGAGAGGCCGTAGCCACAGTCACGGGGACAGGAGAGGCCGTAGCCACAGTCACGGGGACAGGAGAGGCCGTAGCCACAGTCACGGGGACAGGAGAGGCCGTAGCCACAGTCACGGGGACAGGAGAGGCCGTAGCCACAGTCACCGAGACAGGAGAGGCCGTAGCCACAGTCACCGAGACAGGAGCGGCGGGTGCCGCCATCACCGAGACAGGAGCGGCGGGTGCCGCCATCACCGAGACAGGAGCGGCGGGTGCCGCCATCACCGAGACAGGAGCGGCGGGTGCCGCCATCACCTAGACAGGAGCGGCGGGTGCCGCCATCACGGACACAGGAGCGGCGGGTGCCGCCATCACGGACACAGGAGAACGTGCGACGACGTCCACGGAGGCAGAGGAGTCTGCGCCGCCGTCCACGGAGACTGGAGAACGTGCGACGACTTCCAAGGAGGCAGAGGAATCTGCGCCGTCGTCCACGGAGACTGGGGAACGTGCGACGACGACCACGGAGGCAGAGGAGTCTGCGCCGTCGTCCACGGAGACTGGGGAACGTGCGACGACGTCCACGGAGGCAGAGGAGTCTGCGCCGTCGTCCACGGAGACTGGGGAACGTGTGACGACGTCCACGGAGGCAGAGGAATCTGCGCCGTCGTCCACGGAGACTGGAGAACGTGCGACGACGTCCACGGAGGCAGAGGAGTCTGCGCCGTCGTCCACGGAGACTGGAGAGGCGCGCGTCGCGCTCACGAAGACAGGAGAGGCTCGCGCCGCGCTCACGTAGATAGGCGCGGCTGGAGGTGCCGCGCTCTCGAGGACAGGAGTTTGTGCTGCTCGCCGGGCTCGCGCTGGAGCTGTAAAGGGTTTAGGGGGTTTCACAGGCGCACCCATTAAATCCCTCAGAGGTGCGCCTCTGTTAGCCCCAACTCCGTCGTCACGACGTTGGAGGCTAACAGCCCCTATCCTTAACGCCCCCCCAAAAATTTCCCCGGACCTAAGGGGGTAATCCACCGTCGAGGGGGGAACTCCAGCACGCTTCTTCCGCCGGCTCCTTCGACTCCCGCTGGCGCAACTACTCGATTCACGAGTCGACTCCTCCGGTTTAGGAATCGGAATAGCGCCAGGCAGGAGCTGGAGCCGGCAACTCCCGCTGTAGCAGTCCTTCTGTCCATAATTCGGCTCCTCTGAAGTCCTAGAGGCTACCATTGCACGAATTATGGACGCTTGGACTTCTCCTAGTCTCCGAAGGTAACTGTCTGTGCTAGCTGCGTCCTGGCGGTTGGTCATTCTGTCAGGATTCACGGAGCGGACTGACGGAGGCGGACGCATTTGCTAAAACACGGTATTTTAATTATAATGAAAGAAATAACAAAACAACGACAGGAAACAGTAGTTACAACACAACACGAAATGAAACTAGACTAACACTTAGACAGACTAGACTGGGGAGCGAAACGACGATGAGAGAAACTATGGAGACAGACAGATAACATGACTGACATGACAAAAGAGAAAAGAGAATGTGAATGAAATGAACGACAAACAGGACACGAGACAAGAGAGCTTAAATACTAACACAAACGAGACACACCTGGACAGATAACAAGGAGGACGGGTGAACAGATGACACGGACGAGGAGGCGGGACGAAGGAGGAGACAAGGATATAAACAAAACATAGCGAGACGAAGGCGTGACACATGTTTGCTATAGTATGTGTGTTAGCATAAACCCCATCATACCTCCTCAAACCCGTGTGGTCACAGTGTGTACGTTAGCAAATGCACTTTTCAAATGCTGTAGTATTTTGTGATGCTTGATTAAACATGTTTTCTTGTACCAATAAAACAAATAGAAGAGTGTTCTACTTCTTACATTTTGTTACCGCAGGGGTCTGTGGGAGGGATGCTCTTCTGGTTTGCATGTCTCTGAAGTGTCTGGCTGGTGAGCTACGTTCTACTGGCAACAAAGGGTTTGACACATACTTAAACAGACTGCCAGGCTCTTGGTGTTTTTATGAAGACTTTAAAGAAACACCTTTAAATCCAAAAGTATGTATTTCATCAGCGCTGCCTATTTATATTGCAATTATTTCTGCTAAACGAGCTATTAGCTACGTAGCCCAGGAGCAATGAACTCTCTTTGAAAGATGCTGACATCATTTAAGTGTGAATGCCTGTGCTTGAGTCATCGTGGTAAAGCATGACTTCAGCTGAGAGGGCACTTTTGCTGGTGCTGATAATGATTTAAGTACCACCATTAAGATCCCACGGCCGGGGAGCGTTGGATCCATTTTTAATTTCATGTTTTACAGCAGCTGTGAAGGAGAAAATAAAAAAACGGACATAGGCTTGAGGGTACTCTTCCCCCCACTAGGCTACTGCTCCTTTCTGGCTTATCAAAACCTCCTCCTCGCGCACATGGCCGAGCAGCCACAGAGATGTGTGAAAGAACTGTAACCATAGCAAAGCCCAACAGCACCAGACAAGTGTTTAATTTGGCCCTCCGCTTGTACTTCCAATGTTACGTCCTTCCTTCCTGTATTTAAACCTATTTTTAAGGCTTTGTACAGGTCTCTTCGTAGGTTTAGCACCAGAATGTCCAAACTCTCTCTCTCTCTCTCTCTCTGACACACACACATTGCATTTTAGGGAATATTCAGAGACCACATTTCACTTTTAGTGTCTGGTGAAAGTGGTTAGTGCAGGTTTGTAATTTCTGACGAATTCAGGTACGTCATAAACACCTTCATAGGAAAGGCTGAAGTTAAAGGAAAATTAGGGACAGTTAGAGATATAGAAGGCTGTTCAGATGAGGCTACTTTTGGAAAAACTTAAGGAAACTCTTTGGTTACCTCCGAACAAACTTGCTACTAGGAGTGGGACCCAGACGTAAAAAGTGCCCACTTTGTATTTGTTGCTTTCCTGGACCCCACATATAAACTAAAATATATTCCAATATGCACCCTACTCCCTAAAACTAATACTGCTGCACCTGTACACTGTGTACTACATAGAGTTGGGGAAGGTGTATTTGTGATTCAGCCTTAGTGGTTTGGCAGTGTAACTGCAGAATGACACAGACACCAACACAGAAGTATAAATGCTCACAATGGCGTAGGGCACTTGCTCAAACTCCAGTGCTGACTCTGATTCAATACAGACACCTAAACAGGTCTTTATAATGTAGAACACTGGGTGTCTGGCAGGTAGATATGTGGTAGATATGTGCAAAAATGTGTATTACCCACCTTGGGAGCAGGAACAAAGCAATATCCTTATCTCTTTTCATGATTTACAGCATTTGGAGGGCAAAGAGAGAGCAAGCCTAGCCTATCTGACTGAGCTACTTTTTTTTTTTTTTTTTAACTCGGTTACTGACACCAGGGCTTCATTAACACTGGTACCGTAAACTGGTATTGAGTGCAAATGGACTGGAAAGTAACAAATGGTGAGGAAACTACTGATTTTTTTACTGTGAACGCCAGATTTATGTGATTCTGAAAAATTGAACCTGTTGAATGGTTATTTCCCTGAAATAGACATAAATACAGGGGCATCTCTGACTTGCACATTGCACTGTAGGTCATGCATCATGTGTGTGGCTGATCCAACCGTGAGAGGAAACGTTTTGGTGGGATTTGAACCACTTCCTAATGAATATGAAAATGAAAGGCAACCATCTTACAAAGCAATGTGGTCTCAATCACAGCTGGACCGCCTGGCACCGCGGAGATTGGGTTTCTCACACTTCTGGAGTCATTATCGGAATATAATTTCTCCATATGGAACCTCGTGGATTCCTGAAATGTGCTGATCATCAGTTTTCTACACGTAGCCACAACATTTGTTATTGATAAAAGACACTGTGCCCTTGCGCTGTAATGATAGGGATAAGCCTTTAAATTGGCCATTTTGAGCCCAGACGTGATTAAATCACAAGTTATTCACAAAATATATGATGTGTTAGACTGCTGCGTAGTCTCTTGTTTTGACGTAAACATGCCCAAATCTAGTCTAATGATCACTTCCCTCTTAGCCATGGATTTAGAGCTCAAATCCCAGTGCTTTCCCACACATAACTCAGCATTTGTGAGGGCACAACACATGGAGAAGCTCAGTTTGGTGTCTCCCACAGAACAAAACCACTGGAGATTAGAGGCCTGACCTTGGGGGGTTTGAGGGCCGCTGGAACGTGGAGAGACAGTGCTTCGTGATTTCCATGACTGGTCATCGTCAGTGGGTACAAACAGAGCCTTGTCTTCTTGCTGCGCTCAGCAATACGTAAAGAAATTAAAGCATTTATAAGCAGTAATTACTGAACTGCTTGGCCTGGGCCTTCCAGACCTAGACAAAGTCTAATAAGCCCCTCTGTATTTTTTACTGCCCACAAAATAGCTTAATAAACACAAGCTAGGCATGTGCCTGCTGGGATAGCTGGTCTTTGGCCCAGGAGCTGAGTGTGTCTTCCTCTGTGTCCACCAGCAATGCCTGGTCTCGCCTCGCAGCTGCCTACGTGCCAGCTGATTGAAAATGGTTAACGATGCAGCGATCTCACTCTGTCCTGAGGTGGCCATATGTCCGGCTTTAGGACAGACAGTCTGTTTTTCAGCTCCTAGCCCTTCTACCAACATAAAGCCTGCAGTAAACTAGTTAAACATTTGAGTCTGGGTTTGTCTTGTAATATCACTGTATAAATGTATGATTTCAAGATAATATTCATAATATTTTGAGGAATTAAAGGCACTGTGGATTACCCGATGGCCTCTCATTCTGCTTGAGCATGTCTACATTGTGTTTTATGGTAGTGTGTGTGAGTTGCACTGAAAGGCATAGATGACTCTCCAAAACACTTATTCTTAAATTTCATTACACATTATTTACTGAGGGTGGCGTGGTGGTGCAGCAGGTTAGTGTCTCTGTCACAGCTCCAGGGACCTGGGGAGGTGACTCCGGGTGACTGTCTGTGAGGAGTGTGGTGTGTTCTCCCTGTGTCTGAGTGGGTTTCCTCCGGGTGACTGTCTGTGAGGAGTGTGGTGTGTTCTCCCTGTGTCTGCGTGGGTTTCCTCCGGGTGACTGTCTGTGAGGAGTGTGGTGTGTTCTCCCTGTGTCTGCGTGGGTTTCCTCCGGGTGACTGTCTGTGAGGAGTGTGGTGTGTTCTCCCTGTGTCTGCGTGGGTTTCCTCCGGGTGACTGTCTGTGAGGAGTGTGGTGTGTTCTCCCTGTGTCTGCGTGGGTTTCCTCCGGGTAACTGTCTGTGAGGAGTGTGGTGTGTTCTCCCTGTGTCTGTGTGGGTTTCCTCCAGGTGACTGTCTGTGAGGAGTGTGGTGTGTTCTCCCTGTGTCTGTGTGGGTTTCCTCCAGGTGACTGTCTGTGAGGAGTGTGGTGTGTTCTCCGTGTGTTCTGCATGGGTTTCCTCTGGGTTTTTCTTGATATATTATTGATCTTGATTATATTACCAATTTAAACCCAAATATATTTAATGTATTTATTTGTTTGTTTAAACTTTTTCAAAATCTAAATAATCTAGTCCCTATAGTGAATTAAAATATTGAATTCAAATCTTGGCTTTTAACGTGAGGTCTCTACCTGGGACAATGTCCTCCATCTTGGGGTCATGGAAGTGGCCACCCTACTCTGTTCATAGCCTAAGATGAAACTTCACACAGGTTTGTTCACCAGCAAAGGGTTAACTTACAGACATAATCATTATGTCAGCATTTTTTTATAGCATGATAACATTTGTGACTAGGCCAGTGTCTAACTGAGGGTTTTATCAGGTATTTTCTTCAGTGTATTGATATAAAAAAGGGTTCATGGTGAGGGAGGGGAACTGCTGAGGTTGAAATGTTGAGTCAGTGTAAATTATAGGCCTAAACTATTTATACATAAACTACACCAGACCTCAGTTTGTCTTGTGCACAACTCGTGACTACAAAATGCTGTTTATCTGAAAGGAAACTGTTCTAAATACCGATATTTAACCAACCAGAATAACGATTACATCAGAGTAAACATCACCTTCTCTGACCATAACAATGAGATTGCTGCCCTTAGGCGGACATTATAACTGGGTTACAATAGCACCAGCAAAATCAGACCTGCTCTGACGAGGAACGCCCAGAGAAAATTGTGGCTTTTCGGTTCATATTTAGTGGAGGCCTTTCGCAACCTGCTATTATCCAATTGGGCTTTTGTGTCGCCTGATAGCGCTGAGCAATGAGGTAGCAATAACGCTGGAGACTGATGGAGCAGACAGTCAATTACACTCACTTGTAATGTCTAGGGTCCATCTCCAACCTGCCATTACAGAGTTCACAAGACTACCACCTATTTACTGCACACTGCGGCAGCTAGAAGAGTTCGGCTAAAGAAGGAGAATAAAGAAATCACACGAACAAATGGGCAACAATCTTTGTGAAAGTGGAAATGTAGAGGATAACGTTTAAAAACGGACGTGTCCACTGTGTGCTTCTGCTTCCCTGGTGTCAGCTTTATTTAATAAAACCTCCTAGGCCTTTTTTATGTGGCTTTAAATTAGCAGCTGAGCAGAAAGCCAAGACGACATGTCTGCCTCACACACACACACACACACACATACACACACACACAGCCTTGTCTCCTTGGTTTCAGCGGACATTAGGCTTATCTTAACCTTAACCCTTTGTACTACTAGTCTCACTCTACCGCTAAACTTATCCTATACATAAAACTATTAACCTAACCTTAAACCTAAGCTTAAACCTGACCCTAAACCATACCCTAGATCTTAACCTAATCCTGACCCTTATCTTAAACTCTAACCCTGATCCTAGCATTAACAATAGCTACTAGTAAACTATTCTTAACTTTTACCCTTTAACCTTAATCCTAAAGGTAATGCTAATCCTAAATAAGGTTAGCTCTTGACCTACTCAAAACCCTAAACCTGACCCTGATCCTAAACCTAATCCAACCTTAAACCTAACGTCTAAATATCTCTTCTCCTTGTATGTTATGGGTTACATTACGGGGACATGATATTTGTCCAGACAGTGTGAATGTTGGCCCCCACAACATGATACACACACACACACACACACACACACACACACAGCCGAAAGCCTGAAGTGCCACTGACATCATGGATAATCCAGAAGACTGCCCTGGAATCCTAAAATTATAACCGTTTACAGCGCAGCACCCTGTTCTTCACATCTTCCTGGAATCCTCAAACATTTGCCCTTTCGCTAGCAGTCACAAAGTCCCATTTTAAAAACAAGCCCGGCTGTTTCTCCTCAGCCCTGGACATTCCTCTGAGAAACCGGAGAGACACTGGGCAGCTCATTAGTAGGCACAGCATAACTGATGGGCTCGACTCTTCTTTTAGCAGTGCTCTGAGAAAGCGCTTCCTCACAGAGCCCAGCTCCTATACAATCAGCCTCCACTGAGACACTGATGAATTCAGGCCTGAAATCAACTTCCACAAGCTGTGAGGAATGAGCCTTGAAGGGGACACTTCCTACCCCTTCCACAAGTGAACAAAGTTCAGGGGTCTTAAAGGGGATACGTTATGAAAGAAAAAAATACTTTTAATGGGCATTAACACATCAGTGTGTTTATATGGAGCCCACCAACCCACACACGGTGAAACAAACACAGCCTAGTTTTCTGTGGGGTGATTAAATAAAAAAAAAGTACAAGACGAGCCGCTTTGATTCTATTCCACTTCTGATGTCAAGCGCAGGGACTTTACAATTAGCCCCAGCCCCTCTTCTGAGTCTGTCCAATCACAGCGCTGGATCCGTGTTTATATGAGGGCCCTAAGAAGGGGTTAAATGCAGCAACCCCTGTGCTCCTCACTCCTCACTGCTGTGCGCTCGGGGTCGGGGTGAACAGCGAGTGGCTCGTTATCATTTAAAGGAACAGGTGCTGAAAGCGGGCGTTCTGAACAGGGCTGTTTACACTGCTGTGGGGTTTGATCCTTGTGGCGTTTTGACCAAAGCAGGTCACAGATGTTTCATTAAACCTGTGAAAAGAGCTTTGCCTAAAGGTATGTTTAACAGCATCTAGATATTACTTACCAATACTTTACTATACAATTGGAGAGTGGATAGAAAGTGCCAAGCCATATTCAAAGAAGCAACCGCATCTCCTGGTCAGTGAGCTTTCACGTCTGTTAGATCTTCATCTCTTCTTTCTCTTCAGATGCTGAGTGTCAGTCTAAAGCCATGACCATCTCGAAGCTTCTCCCGCCGAGGCACTGACTCTTGCTCCTGTGCTTATTTTAGCTTCAGTAAGTACATTCTCAACTGAAACAGCCTTTGTACTGGCTTTGCTCCGTGGGCCAGGCTTTGGGACACAGTTTAAGTCAGTTCCTAGACTAAACAGGATTTCAATGGTCTAGCACCAGTGACAGTGTAATTTAGTGCAATGCAGACTCGGTTTCTACTAAAAAGAAATATATTGAACAGTTCAGAAGGTCATTAACCAATGCATGTTGCGTTTTTATGTCTGCAGTTGTTGTGCAAGGTCCCAAAATGTAGTGCCAAGAAATTGGGAAGCTCTGGAACAGCGGCACACAAGTGCAGAATTCCTATTTACCAAAGGTCAGCTTTGGCTAGAGGAGTGTAAAACACTGCAGTACTGAACTATGCAGCAGTGGAGACATATTTCTTTTCTGAAGTGATGGAGGAAGACCAACACAACCTGTACAGCAACAGATGAGCTGACTCTACATCTACAAGGTGGACCAACGAGAGAGGAGTGTCTCACAGAGTGGACAGAGAGTGGACACAGGGTTTAAAAACTCCAGCAGCACTGCTGTGTCTGATCCACTCTACACCAGCACAACACACACTAACACACCACCACCACGTCAGTGTCACTGCAGCGCTGAGAATGATCCACCACCACATCACACCTGCTCTGTGGGGGGTCCTGATCGCGGAAGAACAGGGCTAACAAAGTATGCAGAGCAACAGATTGAGTACAGTCTGTTATTGTAGAACTACACTGCGCTTGTTAATGGTCAGTGGGTGAAGAAACAAGGAAGTCAGTTTGCTGTTATGATGTTAATGGCATAATCATACAGCTGCTGTGACATCACTGTGGTGATGTCATCGTTACACAACAGGCTTCAAGCGAAATCCTTCTGTGTCTTGTCTACGTTTTGCGTCCACAGAAAGACGTCTCGGGCTCAGCATTGTTTAACACTCCTATCACGATGAGGCAGAGAATCAGACAGAAGCTCTGGGCTCTTTGGTCAGGACATCAAACAGCCGTGCCACTCTCATGAACAGCCAAAGCAATCAGCCTCTGATTACATGGCCATCCAGGCCCTTATTAAATGCAATCTCTTGCTAATGTTGCAGACAGCGGAGATATTTTAACTTTGTCCTGTTCTCTGATACTGAGTGCCTGCGCAAACACAAGGCAAACGGCTGAAAAGAATCCACAAAGCCCATCTGTGCCGCCTGAACGCTGGGTAAATAGATTAGCTCAGATCTGAGATAGCCAGAGTGGCGCCAACTGCAGGGTGGAGACGACACTGCACCCAGGGCTGTGGCTGCAAGTTAGGCCTGAGAAGATTAGTCTGGGAACGTTATTAGCGGTAATGCTGTAATGGATCACAGGTAATCGGACATCTGCAGCGACATCGCACTGGAGTCAACTCCACTATGTTCTTGTGTAACATAACTCAGCTGCTACTATACAAAGAAACCACATCAAAATAAAAGTCACATATACAAGCGGTAACAAAAAATACTGCAGCGTCGGCCGTGGGCTTAGGGGCCTAAGGGACAGTTGGGATTTGGGGAAGTCATTGTATTTGTATGGCTCTGCCCCTTTCACAGTTTGGGTTCAAAGTTTGAGTACACTTAGCTTAACAAAGCACCCTGTTAGCTCAGCTTGTCACTAAATGCATGTGTGTGTGAGATTCCCACAGTTCACAGCATGGGGTTATGTCCACTCTGACCTCTTCTTTGATGTTCGCTGTAATAGTTTCAAACTGAAATCTAAAATGACTGTTTTACATTTCTCTCCAGAGAAACGGTCCGATCTATGACTCAGAACCTGTGATCTGAGCCTAGCTGTGAGTTTTGTGATCTGTTCCACAAATGATTATTACAGCACATTACAGAGTCATTATCAGCATTGCATCATCATAAGGCCAGAAATATGAGAGATGAGTGGAAGCGAGATCCTGAACCTGAGCGTTGATCATAGTGCAGGGAGCTTCCAACGACTGCCTGTGGGCCAGATACAGCCTGCTGATTGCATCACATCGGCCCTTTTAGCTACAGCAGCAATTCATGTTGTCTGGCCTCTACAACTACATTCATTTTTCATTCATTCATGTCTGTAACCCTTATCCAGTTCAGGGTCGCGGTGGGTCCAGAGCCTACCTGGAATCATTGGGCGCAAGGCAGGAATACACCCTGGAGGGGGCACCAGTCCTTCACAGGGCAACACAGACACACACACACACACACACACACACTGACACCTACGGACACTTTTGAGTCACCAATCCACCTACCAACGTGTGTTTTTGGACTGGGAGGAAACCGGAGCACCCGGAGGAAACCCACGCAGACACAGGGAGAACACGCCACACTCCTCACAGACATTCACCCGGAGGAAACCCACACAGACACAGGGAGAACACACTACACTCCTCACAGACAGTCACCCGGAGGAAACCCACGCAGACACAGAGAGAACACACCACACTCCTCACAGACAGTCACCCGGAGGAAACCCACGCAGACACAGAGAGAACACACCACACTCCACACAGACAGTCACCCGGAGGAAACCCACGCAGACACAGGGAGAACACACCACACTCCTCACAGACAGTCACCCGGAGGAAACCCACGCAGACACAGAGAGAACACACCACACTCCTCACAGACAGTCACCCGGAGGAAACCCACACAGACACAGGGAGAACACACCACACTCCTCACAGACAGTCACCCGGAGGAAACCCACGCAGACACAGAGAGAACACACCACACTCCACACAGACAGTCACCCGGAGCGGGAAGCGAACCCACAACCTCCCTGGAGCTGTGTGACTGCGACACCTACCTGCTGCGCCACCGTGCCGCCTCTACAACTACAAACTAACAGTAATAATGTTAGCTATGGTGGAAGAACATAATAGTGAAAAAAAATTGGGCAGTGGGTGCGATGGCAATGAAGGATCACTTGAATCCAGCTCTTTTGGAGTTTCTGTACCTGCGACTTTCAGCTAGAAGCATGTTGTGCTTCAGGCTCAGACGCACTCTACCGTAAAACACAACGTAGGCACCCAAGCAGCATGAGATGCCTCCCGCTAGTCAGCAGTGACTGCATCCTTGAAATACGACGACTCTAATCTCGAGATATTTACGACTTTAATTTCAAGATAATTATGTCTTGACATGGTAAATATTTGATTTATATATCTGTTCTCTAATTAGCTGCACTCTGGCCCTTCTGAAAGTCTGAAAAAACAGTGAACTGAAGATTGAGGACCTCCGATACAGACAGTATAAAGTAGATAGTCATTTCCAAAGCCTGAATCAAATTTACAAAGCCTTGTAAACATCATTGGTGTGCAAACTTTACGACAAAAGTAATGGGCTGTGACCAATTGAAAGAGCAAATATCTGCCTCAATGCATCGATTCATCAAGGTAAGCTATAAATAAATAGTGTACAAATAAACATTGTTCATGCTCAGTGTAGCAGCTTTAGACTAAGATTATTAGGTTCAGATTTGTGATGTTGCTTTGTTGGTTTTCCTGGTCTTACCAGCTGTGTCTTTTTTCCTTGTCTCAGATGTTTGATTTGAAACAGTTATGTCGTCTTCGCTGAGTAAAAGGCTGTGTCTGTGGTGAGCAGACACATGCTCTCCCTTACAGAATAGAACTTTATTCAAGAGTGCTATTAGTACACTTCTTTTGAACTGAAAAATAAGCGACTATGCCTTCGGTTTTCGTTTTATGTACCTATTCGTGGTTTTCTAAACACAATCATGCTTAAGTACACTGTGCATATTCTGACAAGTACACTGTCCATATATTATATCTGACAGCTTTACTCAGTGCCCTTCATCATGCTTCATCCTCTTTGCTTCCAGTCCAGTTCACAGCAGGCCTCGTTGTGAGTGTTGTTTATAAGAGCGGATCTTTGTTTGGACTGCATGCAGCTAAGATGGAGCTGAAACTAAGAAATTATCCTTTTAACTAAAAGTGCTCCTGGCTGTTGCACAAGCCATTAACCTTTTCTCGCATTTAAGGAGATCTCTTGTAGAAGAAATGGAAAATTTGTCAATCTGTCAGGACAGTTTATCCTCCTGAAGTGGGCTGTCCACCTGAAGCAGGGTACATCACGTTGCTTTATGTAAGATGCCACTGTGGTGGGACTTGCAGGTGGTTTTGTTGCCATTTTGAGTTGAGTCATTTATTCACACATTAAGCATACATAGCATTTTATTAGAAATATCATAATGTTTATATGTCTGCTTTCTTCAATAGCCTGCTGCAAGGAGATGTGTTAACTGTGCTCTTCTCCATCAGTAAAAATGAGAAGAGCAGCATTAAAAATAAATAAATCTGAGAGTGATCAGTACAAATCTGAGAGTGAGGAGTACAAATCTGAGAGTGAGCAGTACAAGTCTGAGTGTGAGCAGTATAAATCTGAGTGTGAGCAGTACAAATCTGAGTGTGAGCAGTATAAATCTGAGTGTGAGCAAATCTGAGTGTGAGCAGTGCAGATCTGAGTGTGAGCAGTACAAATCTGAGAGTGAGCAGTACAAATCTGAGTGTGAGCAGTACACATTTGAGTGTGAGCAGTACAAATCTGAGAGTGAGCAGTACAAATCTGAGTGTGAGCAAATCTGAGTGTGAGAAGTACACATTTGAGTGTGAGCAGTACAAATCTGAGAGTGAGCAGTACAAACCTGAGTGTGAGCAGTACAAATCTGAGACTGAGCAGTACAAACCTAAGTGTGAGCAGTATAAATCTGAGTGTGAGCAAATCTGAGTGTGAGCAGTGCAGATCTGAGTGTTAGCAGTACGAGTGTGAGCAGTATAAATCTGAGTGTGAGCAAATCTGAGTGTTAGCAGTACAAATCTGAGCGTGAGCAGTATAAATCTGAGCATGAGCAGTACAAATCTGAGTGTGAGCAGTATAAATCTGAGTGTGAGCAAATCTGAGTGTGAGCAGTGCAGATCTGAGTGTGAGCAGTACAAATCTGAGTGTGAGCAGTACACATGTGAGTGTGAGCAGTACAAATCTGAGAGTGAGCAGTACAAATCTAAGTGTGAGCAAATCTGAGTGTGAGAAGTACACATTTGAGTGTGAGCAGTACAAATCTGAGAGTGAGCAGTACAAACCTGAGTGTGAGCAGAACAAATCTGAGACTGAGCAGTACAAACCTAAGTGTGAGCAGTATAAATCTGAGTGTGAGCAAATCTGAGTGTGAGCAGTGCAGATCTGAGTGTTAGCAGTACGAGTGTGAGCAGTATAAATCTGAGTGTGAGCAAATCTGAGTGTTAGCAGTACAAATCTGAGTGTGAGCAAATCTGAGCGTGAGCAGTATAAATCTGAGCATGAGCAGTACAAATCTGAGTGTGAGCAGTATAAATCTGAGTGTGAGCAGTGCAGATCTGAGTGTGAGCAGTACACATGTGAGTGTGAGCAGTACAAATCTGAGAGTGAGTAGTACAAATCTAAGTGTGAGCAAATCTGAGTGTGAGAAGTACACATTTGAGTGTGAGCAGTACAAATCTGAGAGTGAGCAGTACAAACCTGAGTGTGAGCAGTACAAATCTGAGACTGAGCAGTACAAAACTAAGTGTGAGCAGTATAAATCTGAGTGTGAGCAAATCTGAGTGTGAGCAGTGCAGATCTGAGTGTTAGCAGTACAAATCTGAGTGTGAGCAGTATAAATCTGAGTGTGAGCAAATCTGAGTGTGAGCAGTGCAGATCTGAGTGTTAGCAGTACAAATCTGAGTGTGAGCAGTATAAATCTGAGTGTGAGCAAATCTGAGTGTGAGCAGTGCAGATCTGACTGTTAGCAGTACAAATCTGAGTGTGAGCAGTATAAATCTGAGCGTGAGCAGTACAAATCTGAGTGTGAGCAGTACAAATCTGAGTGTGAGCAGTATAATTCTGAGTGTGAGCAATGCAGATCTGAGTGTGAGCAGGACAGTTTTGAGCATGAGCAATGCAGCTGAGTGTGATCAACACAAATCTGAGCATGAGCAGTGCAGATCTGAGAGTGAGCAGTACAAATCTGAGCATGAGCAGTACCAATCTGAGTGTGAGCAGTACACATCTGAGTGTGAGCAAATCTGAGTGTGAGAAGTACACATTTGAGTGTGAGCAGTAGAAATCTGGGAGTGAGCAGTATAAATCTGAGTGTGAGCAAATCTGAGTGTGAGCAGTGCAGATCTGAGTGTTAGCAGTACAAATCTGAGCGTGAGCAGTATAAATCTGAGCGTGAGCAGTACAAATCTGATTGTGATCAGGACAATTCTGAGTGTGAGCAATGCAGATCTGAGTGTGAGCAGGACAGTTCTGAGCATGAGCAGTGCAGATCTAAGAGTGAGCAGTACAAATCCGAGCATGAGCAGTACCAATCTGAGTGTGAGCAGTACAAATCTGAGTGTGAGCAGTACACCTGTGAGTGTGAGCAGTACAAATCTGAGAGTGAACAGTACAAATCTGAGTATGAGCAGTACAATCCTAAGTGTGAGCAGTATAAATCTGAGTGTGAGCAGTCCAGATCTGAGTGTTAGCAGTACAAATCTGAGTGTGAGCAGTATAAATCTGAGTGTGAGCAGTGCAGATCTGAGTGTTAGCAGTACAAATCTGAGTGTGAGCAGTATAAATCTGAGCGTGAGCAGTACAAATCTGAGTGTGAGCAGTATAATTCTGAGTGTGAGCAATGCAGATCTGAGTGTGAGCAGGACAGTTCTGAGCATGAGCAATGCAGCTGAGTGTGATCAACACAAATCTGAGCATGAGCAGTGCAGATCTGAGAGTGAGCAGTACAAATCTGAGCATGAGCAGTACCAATCTGAGTATGAGCAGTACAAATCTGAGTGTGAGCAGTACACATGTGAGTGTGAGCAGTACAAATCTGAGAGTGAGCAGTACTAACCTGAGTGTGAGCAGTACAAATCTGAGAGTGAGCAGTACAAACCTAAGTGTGAGCAGTATAAATCTGAGTGTGAGCAGATCTGAGTGTGAGCAGTGCAGATCTGAGTGTGAGCAGTACAAATCTGAGAGTGAGCAGTACAAATCTGAGAGTGAGCAGTACAAACCTAAGTGTGAGCAGTATAAATCTGAGTGTGAGCAGATCTGAGTGTGAGCAGTGCAGATCTGAGCGTTAGCAGTACAAATCTGAGTGTGAGCAGTATAAATCTGAGCGTGAGCAGTACAAATCTGAGTGTGATCAGGACAATTCTGAGTGTGAGCAGGACAGTTCTGAGCATGAGCAATGCAGCTGAGTGTGATCAACACAAATCTGAGAATGAGCAGTGCAGATCTAAGAGTGAGCAGTACAAATCTGAGCATGAGCAGTACACACGTGAGTGTGAGCAGTACAAATCTGAGTGTGAGAAGTACACATGTGAGTGTGAGCAGTACACATGTGAGTGTGAGCAGTACAAATCTGAGTGTGAGCAAATCTGAGTGTGAGAAGTACACATTTGAGTGTGAGCAGTGCAAACCTGAGTATGAACAGTGCAAATCTGAGTGTGAGCAGTACAAATCTGAGTGAGTAGTACAAATCTGAGAGTGAGCAGTACAAATCTGAGTGTGAGCAAACCTGAGTGTGAGCAGTACAAATCTGAGAGTGAGCAGTGCAAACCTGAGTATGAACAGTATAAATCTGAGTGTGAGTAGTACAAATCTGAAAGTAAGCAGTACAAATCTGAGTGTGAGTAGTACAAAACTGAGTGTGAGCAGTACAAATCTGAGTGTGAGTATTACAAATCTGAGTGGGAGTAGTACAAATCTGAGTGTGAGCAGTACAAATCTGAGTGTGAGTAGTACAAAACTGAGTGTGAGCAGTACCAATCTGAGTGTGAGTATTACAAATCTGAGTGGGAGTAGTACAAATCTGAGTGTGAGCAGTACAAATCTGAGTGTGAGTAGTACAAAACTGAGTGTGAGCAGTACAAATCTGAGTGAGCAGTACAAATCTGAGTGTGAGCAGTACAAATCAGAGTGTGAGCAAATCTGAGTGTGAGCAGTACAAATCTGAGTGTGAGCAGTACAAATCTGAGTGTGAGTAGTACAAATCTGAGTGTGAGCAGTATAAATCTGAGTGTGAGTAGTACACATCTGAAAGTAAGCAGTACAAATCTGAGTGTGAGCAGTGCAGATCTGAGCAGTGCAGATCTGAGTCTAAGCAGTGAAGATCTGAGTGTTTGCTGTAAAGATAAATAACAGTTTGTATGTTTTGTGGCAGTGGATTTGGGTAGATCTGAAACTGAAGTGTGAGCTGTGTACTGGTCCCACTGTGTTTAAGAGGTTCAGATCAAAACAGTAGAACCAGGTGTGTTAGCATTTAGAAGAAAACTGAACTTCAATCCACACCAGACGTTTGTGGATCACACTGAGGGGCATATGGCCTACTGTAATGGCTTTAACAAAACAATACACATTAGCTCACACTATCTCCTGTCACCAACCATTTCTCACACTCACAGGTTTGTAACTGCACTATAGACCTGACTTTATTCAGACTCAGGGATTACAGTTTGGAAACTGTAATTAAAGTGTCCATGTCTTTATAGGGGCTCTGAAACACATGGGTGGTACATGACAGTTTGATTCACAGTGGTATATTTGCAGCAACCTTTTGCCACAACACTTAACCCCAGTTCTTAGTTTTACTGCTGCATAGTGGAGCTAGACCAGGCACTGAGCACTGATGGATCCTTATAATACACTCAGATGAAGGTAAAAGAAACTCCATCCTGCCCCTGTGACAAAGAATTTACATGACCGAACTGACCACACCATATCATTTTATTTAAGATGTCGTTGTAAAAATGTTTCTTTCAGCAGCAAGTGACAAAATGATAGACTACGGTTTGGTTTTTATTTTGTCGGGATGCTTTTACACAAAGTATTGCATGCCACACTACAGGGAGGAGGCACAAGCTGTTGTAAATGAGACCACACTGTGTATATTAGTGACTTAAAAGATTCTCAGCAACTTCAAGCCTTTATCCCTTTGAAGGAAGAAATTCAAGGATCAAACCCTAGGAGTAGGGTGGCACGGTGGTGCAGCAGGTAGTATCGCAGTCACACAGCTCCAGGGGCCTGGAGGTTGTGGGTTCGATTCCCGCTCTAGGTGACTGTCTGTGAGGAGTGTGGTGTGTTCTCCCTGTGTCTGCGTGGGTTTCCTCCGGGTGACTGTCTGTGTGGTGTGTTCTCCCTGTGTCTGCGTGGGTTTCCTCCGGGTGCTCCAGTTTCCTCCCACAGTCCAAAAACACACGTTGGTAGGTGGATTGGTGACTCAAAAGTGTCCGTAGGTGTGAGTGAATGTGTGTGTGTCTGTGTTGCCCTGTGAAGGACTGGCACCCCCTCCAGGGTGTGTTCCCGCATTGCGCCCAATGATTCCAGGCAGGTTCTGGACCCACCGCGACCCTGAACTGGATAAGGGTTACAGATAATGAATGAATGAATGAAACCCTAGGAGTAATCTTGGGTAACTATAATTGGTCAACAGGGGGCGCTGTCCCCTGGTCTGTGTGGATCCCAATGCCTGGGTGCAGTGTGTGGGACACTGTACTGAACAAACTCCATAGTCTTTCTGATGATACTATTTTGCACTTAATTTTACCCTCGTTTTACACCAGTTTTATTTTTATCTAATTTCCGTCTCAGTTTTAGTCATTGCCAATGTCGCACACTCAGTTTCTGGGTCTCGCTCAGTGGTGAAACTGTGAAGGTGAAGACAGCATATGTGTCCCCTGAGACCGGAAGTCAACCACAGCTTCTTTTCCAACTGCTGTCAATGCAACATCATTGGAGCTCAACACATTTGAAGGAGAACACTAAGTGACTAGCTCTGTTATTAAATCCAACCGACTCCCACAGTGCTTAGCTAACATCACCGTACTGAATTAATGCGTTAGAAAGAGGGTCCAGGGAGGGCCGGCACCGCTGTGCCCTGCTGGACCCCCACCCATGGATGCTTGTAGGCCTCATAAATAATTTTTTAACGATGGCAAATGGGCTGCTATTTTTTGGGTGCAACTTTTTTGAAGGCATTGTCAGCGCTGAGAAAAACCCGATGATAAAACAGGTTTTTATTTTGCTGTTTTTCGAGGCTGGGTTCTGGGAAAATTGGGCTAAACAACAGATCCCCGCGGCTTGTAATTAAGCCTGAAACAGGGTGAGTAGGAGCTGAAATTTCCAGTGACTCCAAAATTCGTCGGCACTATAGGTCCGCTTCACATGGTTCCACTTTACAAGCTTCAAGAGAAACAAACAAATTGCACCTCGTCCGCTTCACCAGGGATGTTTTATTTAACCGCCTTTGGCTTGTGTGACAATCAATAGCAAAAAGCAGCTGTAGACCCTGCTCACGAATGAG
This sequence comes from Hoplias malabaricus, assembly GCF_029633855.1. NCBI lineage: Eukaryota > Metazoa > Chordata > Actinopteri > Characiformes > Erythrinidae > Hoplias > Hoplias malabaricus. The sequence goes on from NC_089806.1 coordinate 6,367,111, forward strand.
CACTCATCACATATTTCCAGTCTCCAGAGACGCACAGCGGGGCAAACTTGCATATGGAAAAGAGAAAGGGCTTCGTTAACAGGGCTAGCTGTGTTTGGGGTGAGTGATTGAGAACAATAGAAGTCCCCATGACACAGCAACTCCTGCTGAAGGAAAAGTAGGCCACACAGCATCCTGGCCATGTCCAATCAGGACCTCACACTGTGCTGACACAGTGTCATACGGGGCATGTTTTACCACTTCTCTCAGTATGTTTTCATCTGTGAGACCCCAGCCGAGGATGAGTTCACCTACAGCACATGGCCGAAAGGTTGTGGACTCCTTCCTATTTAAAGCTATTTAATAATTTGTTAAATAACTCGTGTTGGCGAAGGACTGCATCCCCCTACACATGCCCTGCAAATCTCCCTTCTGCTCCCTGTGCTGATAAACCACAACCCCACTCCACTCCGTCATCTCCCTCATGTCCATGACTTGCTGAATTTCTCTGGCTGAATGAAGGGGAGGTCCGGCTTCTGTGCCCACAGCCGAGCCACCCAGAGCCTCCCCTGTCTCAAACAGGGCGTGGTCCCTATGTGCAAACAGGGTGTTTAGAGCACCTCTTTCCATTCGCTGATGTGATGCGCAATTTTAAAAAAATATGTCTACACTGAAGTAGCTGAATCCACACATTAGAAAGGGTATCTATAAACATTTGGCCGTGTACATTATGATATCTCATATCACAGAGCGTGCTCGAACCTTTGCACACGTCCAGAGCCAAGACAAAATCAAACACAGGCCTAAGAGGCCCCTCTTCAAAGTCACTCACAGCAAAATACAGTAAAGATGCTGTAGAAAACAGCGCTCCCATTGTGCCTTCAGATATCAGAGGCTCTCCGGTGGGTATTGTGAGTGGGAGGCATCCCCTGCTCGAGCCACTCTGATAACTGGGCATAGAGCACTGCTTGTTCAGAAGAGGCCATGCAGGCGGGCTGGGGGAAGTCTGTAAAGGGGTTGTGGGATACGGGTAGCCCACTGGTTTAGGCTGTCTGTAATTGGTCACTTAGAGGGTCAGATTCAAACAGAAAGATTTGTGAAGCTTATGATCCCCACTGAGTGCGCGATTACATATATATATATGTGTGTGTGTGTGTGTGTGTGTGTGTGTGTTTGTGTATGAGAGAGAGAGAGAGAGAGAGAGAGAGAGAGAGGGAGGGGAGGAAGAATGGGAGAAACAAATAAAATAAATAAATGTGTTTTTCAGTGTAGCTTTTATGATATTTGAATGAGAATCTCTTTCTGCTGAGCAAGTAGTGTCTCTGTCACAGCTCCAGAATGTTAGAAGTTGTGTGTTCGAGGTCCGGCTCCGGGTGACTGTCTATGAGGAGTGTGGTGTGTTCTCCCTGTGTCTGCGTGGGTTTCCTCCGGGTGACTGTCTGTGAGGAGTGTGGTTTGTTCTCCCTGTGTCTGCGTGGGTTTCCTCCGGGTGACTGTCTGTGAGGAGTGTGGTGTGTTCTCCCTGTGTCTGCGTGGGTTTCCTCTGGGTGACTGTCTGTGAGGAGTGTGGTGTGTTCTCCGTGTCTGCGTGGGTTTCCTCCGGGTGACTGTCTGTGAGGAGTGTGGTGTGTTCTCCCTGTGTCAGTGTGGGTTTCCTCCTGGTGACTGTCTGTGAGGAGTGTGGTGTGTTCTCTCTGTGTCTACATGGGTTTCCTCCTGGTGTGTGAGTGAATGTTTGAGCGTGTGTCGCCCTGTGAAGGACTGGCAGGGTGTGTTCAACACACGCTCGGACACAAGTTTTAACTGAGAGATTGGCTGCGCAGCTCACAGCTCTGACAGTAAAACAGCTCCTTAATCAGCTTTAACAACTTCATAAGGGAGAAACGTGTTGATTAAGCCATGGCACAGGTTGAGTTTGGTAAATGTTGGTAAAATTTCCGTAAAAAAAAAAAAGAATAAACACGTTAAAGTTTCCAGTCACCTGCGTTAACACAATAACATCGACAGCACTAATACGTTCAATGCTTACAATGTGGGCATTTTTCACTGGCACTGAGGGCACACTTGTGGCAGTAACAGTAGAAGTTCACCACCATCAAGGAGGGTAGAGAGCAGCTGAGCTCCCCCAGGCCCCAGCAGAGACAGTAGAGTTGAAAGCAGGCATTTAGCCAGCGGGTCAAGCTGAGCTGAGGAGAAGAGGTGAAAGCAGACCGCCCTCAAGAAGGAGGTTGCTGGTCCTATCCTCATGGGGGGGTGAAGGAACAGTGCTTTCTGTCCTCTCAACATCCACAGCTGAAATGTCCCTGACCAAGGCACCTAACCTCCACCTGCTCCCCAGTGGCGAGGTGGTTGCCTGCTGCTCCACACGTGTATAATCACAGCCCTTCGTCACTATGCGCGAGTCCAAAACCCACCCAGAACTGATTCTCCTAGAGAAAACAAGTCTGTGACTGCATTCAGACAAAAAGGACAGGACGTACAGACCATGCATCGTCTCCCTCCTGGAAAACAGCACAAGTCTGAAACTAGAAATGGTTCATACCTAAGCTTTTCAGTAAAAGGACAGCGTTGAAATGAAACAGTGTCAGACACTGAGCAGCTCTGAAAGGAGGATAGGAAGAGAGTGGTGGAGGTGTGTGGGGGCGGTTCAGCAGTGGGGAAAAGACCTTTATCCCTCTTTAAAACCCAACTGCCTATAACTCTGCTGCTTCACAATAGACACTTCAAGTGCTCCACGAGGCTCTGGGAGCCTCCACAGCTCTTTAAAAGCTCCTTTGTGCGGCCAAGAAAAGCGTTTGACTTCAGAGGAGAAACGCTCAGACGTTAATTGGGAGAGAGGCAGCAGCAGACGGAGCATTCTTCAGACAAGTCAGATGCCTTTCCTCTGTTTTTCAGCTAATCCACACTAATTACCAGGCAGTCCTGAGGGGCGGAGAGGAGCCAGGGGTACTATGGGCTTGCTTAATGCAACTATACGAAGAACAGTTCTTAGTCGCTTTAGGATTTTCACATAAACTTCATTTTAGGAAATTTAAATTTCACCTGCTGACTTTTATATGGTCAGAATTAGAATTAGAATCACTTTATTGGCACACAGAGGAAGTTGTTCCCCGCATTTAACTCAGTTTGTGCAGTGAAACACACATTTACACACACTAGTGAACACTAGGGGGCAGCGAGCACTCATGGCCGGAGCGGAGGGCAGCCCTAACCTTGGCACCCGGGGAGTAGTTGGGGGTCAGGTGCCTTGCTCAAGGGCACTTCAGCCATGACCTGCCAGCTCTGAGGATCAAACCGGCAACACGCTCAGTTCCGTAACCACCAGGCCACGGCTGCCTGGTGTAGGGTCAGATCACACAAAAGCACTGTGCATTTTTGAAGTTTCATATATGAGCACTTTTACCACAATCAGCCACATGATTTCAACCACTAAGAGGTGAGTGGAGTAACCCTGATGATCTGGTTCCAGTACAGTGTGGATATATCAGGAAGCAGGTAAAAGGTCACTTCTTGAAGTTGACATTGGAGGCAGGAGAAATGGGTGACAGTAAGGAACTTAGCCACTTTGAGAATCGCCACATTGTGATAGTTAAATCACACAATATGCCCAAGTCGTCCATTGCTCCACTCGGTTATCGCTTGTCCTTCTTTGGACCACTGTTGGCAGGTACCAAGACCTGGAGACGCCCTGACCATATCACTATGACCATCACAGTGTGGTCCTTCACAGATTAGCACAGCTCTTCAAGAACTCCAAGAACTCACCGTCCACTTGCTGCCTGGTGTTTTATTCCCTTCACCTGTCAAGGGTTTTAATCTTGAGTCTGATTGGTGCATTTGCAAAAGACGAGCGCTAAGTACAGGGCAGTGAATATTTGTGGGGTGTTTTCCTTTTTTTTTCTTCACAGTTTTGTCCACAAGCAGATTTTATTTTTAAAGCTGCAGCTAGGTCTCTTTATTGTGCGCCAAGGGTCTCATTAAAGGAGCCGGGGTTGAAAAAAAAAACAATGTGTTTGTCCAGTGAGTTTCCCAGAGTCTCAGACTTTGAACTGAAATTCAAAGCTTTATTCCCCTTTGTTTACCAAACCAGGATTCAGAACTGTGTACACACTCGGCTCTGTGAACGCTAGAGGAACAAGGTTTGTTTGCCAGGACGCTGTTGACCATCTCAGTCCTTTCAGAAATGAAAATATGTGGAAAATTCAAGTTGGAACGGAAATCAAACTCCATCCCTGGGTTCTGGACAAGCAGTTATCCCTGCTCCATTGGTGGTGGATGTTTGGCTTGTACCGAGAGCAGTGGCGCTGCTGGTGAGAGAAGGGAGGGGGTCTGGGGGCAGGGGGCTGTTGCCCCCGGTCGAGTCCTCTTACAAACTCAATGCTCACTTGATCCTTGAGACAATAATTCCCACAGGGGCCGTGGCTTGGCCTCATTGTTCCTGTACAACTGACGTTGTGGCTCTTCTGAGTGGGGGTTAATGCAGGCTTGAAGATGCTGCTGCTGTAAGGAATGCATGTGTGTGTCAGTTTACAGTAGAGCACAGCTGGGTCTGCTTTTCACGCACTGCCGAGCACAGGGCTGCTGTAGTCAGACGGGTAACCCACTTACAACAATATGTGACACATATGTTTGGTCATGTGACTTCATTACTCTGAAATGCGGTCACGTAGGTCGTTCCATGGGCACCAGCGCGAATCGTGAATATTCACTTATGTTATCAGTACAGTACATCAGTGACCAGATGGTGTCTGAAATCTTACTTAGACTAAACACCTCGATAAACAAAACAACACAAGCCCCCCTTAAAAACACTCAGCAATAACAGCACCTCAGATTCGACCTAAAGTCTATCTCAAAATCATGGGTTTTGAAAATGGGAGCTATTCTGAATCTGATCTGCTTTTGACGTCAAGTGCACAGACTTTAGAACGGCCCCGCCCCCTCGTCTGAGTCTGTCCAATCACAGCGCTGGACCCAAGTTGTTGTGAGTGCACAAAGGCGAGGTTAGACGCAGCAAAACAGACACAACAGAGTGCTGAGAAATAAGAGACAGAAGACAGAGAGCCGAGCAAAAACGGCTAAAAACTCACTGCTGTGCACTCAGGGTCGGGGTGAACTGCGAGCGCCTCACTATCATTTAAAGGAACAGGTGCTGAAAGTCACAGGGCTGTTTACACAGGGGAGAGAACGCTGCTGTGGGGTTTGATCCTTGTGGTGTTTTGACCGAAGCAGGTCACAGATGTTTCATTAAAGACCGGAATAGTGTTCACTTGTGGAGAAAGGGTAGAGTTTTAAAAACCTCAGTTGTCAGTGACTGTGAACATCACAGGAAACGTTTTTGACAGCATCTACAGACGTGTGGCTGTGGCCTCCATTATGATGTTCAGGGATGAATAGAAAACAAGTGTTTTATGGCCCAAACACGTCAAAACAATATCAAACCAAATCCATATCTCTAAAAGCTGAGGAGCAGATTTATGGCATGTGGTGAAGAAGCGATTTGGAAGAGCACAGTGTGTTTCTAACAGTGAGAGAGCCTCTGTTTGAGCGAGGCTTGAGAGGAATTTCAGAAAGTATTTGAAAGCCATAATGACACTGGGAGTGCTTTGCATAACCCAGTCCAGAAAAAGAAAGAAACTAAAGCAGTCTGGACTGATTGTTGCAAAATAATATAATAATTTACTCCATACCAGAATAAAAAAAATATAAAAATAACAAAATAATAAAATAAAAAACACTCAATTAGATTTCATCGGAGGGAATCGAAAGGTCGGCACGAAATGTGAACAGAATCCATGGCAAAGGGATCAGATAGAGAGCTGTTGAGAACAAAAGTTTGGGAGCTGTTTGTGAGGCCGGGAGGGAAATTCAGACAAGACCTACGTTAATTCACAGTAAGCAGCTGTTGTTTGTGCTTCTTGGTTTTATAATGTTTGGTGTCAGCGGTCCAAGGTGGATTTATGAAAAAAAAATAACCACACGGGACGGGCAGTTCTGAGAGAGAGGGAGAGAGAGACAGAGAGAGAGAGAGAAAGAGAGAGAGAGAGAGACAGAGTGTGAGAGAGAGAGTGAAATGAGAGAGAGAGTGAAAAATAGTGAGAGAGTGAAAAAAGAGAGAGACTGAAAAAGAGAGAGGGAGAGAGAAAGTGAAAAAGAAAGAAAGAAAGAAAGAAAGAAACAAACAAACAGAGAGAGAGAGTGTGTGAAAAAGAGATAGTGAGAGAGAGAAAAAGAGAGTGAAAGAGAAAGAAAGAGACAAACAGAGAGAAAGTGAGTGAAAGAGAAGAGAGAGAGAGAGAGAAACAGAGAGAGAGAGAGAGAAAGAATGAGAGAGAGTGAAAGAGAAAAAAAGAGAGAGAGAAAGAAAGAGACAAAGAGAGAGAGAGTGAAAGAGAGAGTGAGAGAGAAAGAGTGAAAAAGAGAGAGAGAGTGTGAGAAAGAGAGAGTGAGAGAGAAAGAGAGAGTGAGAGAGAAAGAGAGAGAGTGAGAGAGAAGAGAGAGAGAGAAAGAGTGAAAAAGAGAGAGAGTGAGAGAGAAGAAAGAATGAGAGACAAACAGAGAGTGAGAGAGAAAGAATGAGAGACAAACAGAGAGAGTGAGAGAGAGTGAGAGAGAAGAGAGAGAGAAAGAGACAAACAGAGAGAGTGAAAGAGAGAGTGAGAGAGAAAGAGTGAAAAAGAAAGAGAGTGAGAGAGAAGAGAGAGAAACAGAGAGAGAGAGAGAAAGAATGAGAGACAAACAGAGAGAGTGAGAGAGAAAGAATGAGAGAGAGAGAGAGAGAGAGAAAGAATGAGAGAGAGAGAGAGAGAGAGAGAGAGAGAGAGACTGCTACTACCGTAAACAAATCAAGTCCTCGCCTGTTTACCTTGG